>NW_005871705.1:19584-47915 GCF_000147115.1 Myotis lucifugus | reverse complement strand
TTTATATATATATATTTTATTGATTTTTACAGAGAGGAAGGGAGAGGGATAGAGAGTTAGAAACATCAATGAGAGAGAAACATTGATCAGCTGCCTCCTGCACACTCCCCACTGGGGATGTGCCCACAACCAAGGTACATGCCCCCGACCGGAATCGAACCTGGGACCCCTCAGTCCGCAGGCCGACACTCTATCCACTGAGCCAAACTGGTTAGGGCGAGCTCTTTCATCTTAAAATACACACATACTCGTCCCTGAGCTATTGGTTGAACAAGTTAAAATTGGCCAGCAAATCAAGGTGCATGATTTCTTAGTTCTGTATCAGATGATACTGATAATACTTCATAAGTCATCTTTCCTCCCTAGCCGGTTTGGCTCAGAGTATCGGTCTGTGGACTGAAAGGTCCCAGGTTCGATTTCAGTCAAGGACACGTGCCTCGGTTGCAGGCTTAATCCCAGCCCTCATTGGGACATGTGCAGGAGGCAACCAATCAATGTGTCTCTCTCACATTGATGTTTCTCTCTCTTTCTCTCCCCCTCCTTTCCACTCTCTCTAAAAATCAATGGAAAAATATCCTCGGGTGAGGATTAACAACAACAACAAATTAAAATAAAAGTCATCTTTCCTTCATTTTGCCTGCTTTCCTACCTTGTTTATTCCTAATTTACTGAGTGCCTTCTACGTGCCATGTACTGTGCTAGACCCTGGGGATGAAACAGAGACCAAGCCAGACAGACAGACACATAACTCCTGCCTTTGTGGAGCTTAGACTGGGAGGGTTTAAGGCAAAGGTGCAGGTAACTGTCATTTGAGATGGAATGGGATTCTGGTCAGCAGAGAGGGGTAACACCTCTGCTCACCAGGTGGTTGAACGTTGACCTATGAACCCGGAGGTCATGGTTCAATTCCCGGCCAGGGCATATGTCTAGGTTGTGGGCTCAATCCCCAGTGTGGGGCATGCAGGGGGTAGCTGGTCAATGATTCTCTCTCTTCATTGATGTTTCTATCTTTCTATTCCAATGGCATGGTATGTTAACACATTTCATACTGCTCAGGAGTTTTCTCGTGTTTCGCGCGCCATCTGTTAAGGACCGCTCACGAGTGTTCTCGTTTTTCACGCCCATGGAAAAAGGAGCGAATCTAGATACTTATGTAAATTTTGTTTGGTCCCTCTTCATAGAGGAAAATGTTTTACGCAGTACCATACGTTAAAAAAGTACTAGGAACTTTTTAATTGTTTTTGTAAATAAAAATGTTATAATTATTGAAAAACAACAGCTAAAGTGCATTATGATGATTTAAATAACATGCAGTTTGCCCAAAAACGTGCGGTCCCTGGCGTATGTCTTAGAGATTTCTATGCGGTACGCAATGTGTTAAAAGGCAGTTAAACACTGTGAGCACAAAAGAGCAGGGCCAGGGGAATGTGGGTTACAGAAAGGATGGGAAAGAGAAGGATGGGTGGGCTCTATATGTAATATGGCGATTAGGGTAGGCCTCCTTGACCAAAACATACATGTTCAAAAATAAGTTTTTAAAGTCCCAGCTTTGGCCCTGGCCAGTGTTGCTCAATGGTTAGAGCGTTGGCCTATGCACTAAAGGGTTGTGGGTTTGATTCCTGGTCAAGGGCATGTACTTGGGTTGCTGGTTTGCTCTGTGCCCCTAGTCAGGGCGTGTGCGGGTTCACTCTCCACCCCCAGTCAGGGCATCTCTCTCACCACATTGATGTTTTTCTCTCACTCTCCTCATCCCTCCCTCCCACTCTCTCTGAAAAGCAATGGAGCCCTAGCTGGTTTTGCTCAGTGGATAGAGCGTCAGCCTGTGGACTGAAGGGTCCTCGGTTCGATTCCAGTCAAGGGCACATGCCCAGGTTGCAGGCTTGGACCCCAGTGGGGGGTGTGCAGGAGGCAGCCGGTCAGTGGTTCTCCCTCTCCCTTCCTCTCTGGGGGGAAAAAAAGGCAATGAAAAACAATATCCTTTGAGGATTATAAATAAATAGATAGATAGATAGATAGATAGATAGAGGATTATAAATAAACAGATAGATAGATAGATAGATAGATAGATAGATAGATAGATAGATAGAGGATTATAAATAAACAGATAGATAGATAGAGGATTATAAATAAATAGATAGATAGATAGATAGATAGATAGATAGATAGATAGAGGATTATAGATAGATAGATAGATAGATAGATAGATAGAGGATTATAGATAGATAGATAGATAGATAGATAGATAGATAGATAGATAAATCAAGTCCCAGCTTTGTTCTGTAGCAGCACAGGCACAATGCAATGGTTTACTTGCCTCTTTGTACATACATAGAAGCTGACAAAATCTGAAAGTTTGGTATTTTACAACTCAGATGCTGACAATTTAGGAGCATCATCTCAGAAGCCGGTTGAGGAAAAGGCAGTTACTCCAAGCCCCGAGCAGGTGTTTGCTGAGTGTTCCCAGAAGAGGATTTTGGGGTTATTAGCAGCCATGTTACCTCCCTTAAAGTTGGTAAGAGACAAATGGCATTTTCTTTTTAAAAGAGCAGTGGTATTATGCATAGAATAAGTGTTTTTGTAAGCCATATACTAAAACCAACTCTTATTAGCAGTCATCTGTGTTCCTGAGGGTAGGGTTATAAATTAAAGTAGGATTGTAAGATGATACCTGAGAATGTATTTTATAATTGATTGAACGTAAGCCATTTATGAAAGATACTAGAGGCCCAGTGCATGAAAATTCATGCACTGGAGGGGGGTCCCTCAGCCCGGCCTGCCCCCTCACAGTCCAGGAGCCCTCAGGGGCGGGAGGCGACCCGGCGAACAGGGGAAGGTGATGCCCCCATCACACCTCTGCTGCTGCCACTGCCGGCAGCGCAAGCCTCGGCCTGCCCTGGTTACCTGAGCCTCAGGCGGCCCTGGGCAGCTGGTCAGCCACCATCCAAGGCTTGCCTGCACCCCGGGCTGGCCCTGGGGGGCTGGGGGTCTGAGGGGACTGGGGGACTCCGGAGGCAGGCACGCGGAGTGCCTGCTGCCCCAGTGGGGCTGAGGGGACTGGGCACTGTCATCTTGTGGCTGTGTCAGTCAATTAGCATATCCCCTCCTTACTGGCTGTGGGTGCTGCCATCTTTGAGGGCGGGGAAGTCAGTTAGCATATTCCCTCCTTTTTGGCTGTGGGCGCCGCCATCTTTGCGATGGCATGAGGGTCAATTAGTATATCCCGTCTTTATTAGATAGGATTGCGTAATTCCTTTGACACTAGGATAGTTGTAAATAAAACATGAAGGGAATGGAGTCTGTAGTTGGTGATTTTATGTGGATTTTGTATTGAACAAATTTTTCTCCCTCTCTTAGCAGGATCCCACAGTCCCCCTGATAGACCTGGAGCACGTCCTCCCACTCATGTTTCAGGTTGTCATCTCAAACGCAGGCCACCTGAATGAAACCTACCACCTCACGTTGGGTCTTCTTGGCCAGTTAATAATCCGCCTTTTGCCATCAGAGGTAGATGCCGCAGTGATCAAGGTCCTCTCAGCCAAACACAACCTATTTGCTGCAGGGGACAATTCCATTATGCCAGATGGCTGGAAGACCACCCACCTACTCTTTAGCCTGGGAGCTGTGTGTCTGGACAGGTAGCCACACCCACTCTAATCCACCTTGGTGTTCATTTCTTTAAGTCAATGGTCTGGCTGTTGATTAATATCAGTGTGCTTCAGTGCTATTGTCCAGGAATCTTTTGTGGGAATAGAATTACTTTTATTAGCAACTAGAAGCCCGGTGCACAAAATTTGTGCACTGGAGGGGGGGGTTGTCCCTCAGCCCAGCCTGCACCCTCTCTAATCTAGGACCCCTTGGGAATGTCCGACTGCCGGTTTAGGCCCGATCCCTCTCACAATCCTGGACTGCTGGCTCCCAACCGCTCACCTGCCTGATTGTCCCTAACTGCTTCTGCCTGCCACCCTGATCACCCCCTAACCCAGGGGTGGGCAAACTTTTTGACTCGAGGGCCACAATGGGTTCTTAAACTGGACCGGAGGGCCAAAACAAAAGCATGGATGGAGTGTTTGTGTGAACTAATATAAATTCAAAGTAAACATCATTACATAAAAGGGTACGGTCTTTTTTTTTTTTAGTTTTATTCATTTTAAACGGGCCGGATCCGGCCCGCGGGCCGTAGTTTGCCCACGGCTGCCCTAACCACTCCCCTGCCGGCCCGATCGCCCCCAGCTGCTCTCCCCTGCCAGCCTGGTTGCCCCCAACTGCCCTCCCCTGCTGGCCTGATCACCCACAACTGCCCCCCCTTCCGGCCATCTTGTGGCTGCAGGTGCCGCCGTCTTTGAGGGCAGAGCAATTAGCATATTCTCTCCTTATTGGCTGTGGGCGCCGCCATCTTTGCAATGGCGTGAGGGTCAATTAGCATATTCCCTCTTTATTAGATAGGATGTTATCAACAGACATTAAATTATGCTCAAAACCCACATTAAAACAGCTGTTCAGTCTGGGCACAGTCTGCTGATTCAACTTCCTGGTTGGTTTGTTGCTCCTGAGAGCAGTAAGTATAGGCTTTGAGGCTGAAGAAAATAGATCTGTTTTCATTATAAATGTAACAATCACAATACCAAATTTGTAAGACAGAAATGAAGACTAAAAATCATCCTGGCTCCCACCATATTAAGGGTGCTGGGTTTTTTTGTTTTGTTTTGTTTTAATATATTTTTATTGATTTCAGAGAGGAAGGGAGAGGGAGAGAGATAGAAACATCAATGATGAGAAAGAATCATTGATCTGCTGTCCCTGCATGCCCCAATCTGGGGATCGAGCCTACAACCCAGGTATGTGCCCTGACTGGGAATCAAACCTAGTTCATAGGTCAGCGCTCAACTATTGAGCCGTGCCAGCCAGTGTGGCTTGGTGGTTGAGTGTTGACCCATGAACCAAGAGGTCGCCAGTTCCATTCCGTCAGGGCACATGCCTGAGTTGCTGACTCAATCCCTGGTAGGGGGCATGCAGGAGGCATCGATCAATCTTTCTCATTGATATTTCTATCTCTCTACTCCTCTCCCTTCCTCTCTCTAAAATCAATAAAGACATATAAAAAAAAAAACTAGTTTAAAAAAAAAATATATATATATATACTTCTTTTCAACAACAAAAAGAAATAAAAATAAACAACAAAATATATATATATTTCCTTTCAAGCTTTTTTTCTATCATGAATATGCACAAGCACACAAATGTGTATAAGTTTTTATAGAGATTTAAAAAAACATAGCTGTAGACAATATGTAAGTAACAGATCTTGATTCCCCCCCTCCCCCCTCCACTTACCATTATATGAAAAGCATCATTCTGGTAGTTTTTAAATTAACTAATGAGCCCTAGCCAGTTTGGCTCAGTGGATAGAGCGTCAACCTGCGGACTAAAGGGTCCCAGGTTCGATTCTGGTCAAGAGCACATGCCCAGGTTGCGGGCTTGATCCCCAGTGGGGAGCGTGCAGGAGGCAGCTAATCAATGATTCTCTCTCATCATTGATGTTTCTGTCTCTCCCTCTTCCTTCCTCTCTGAAATAATTAAAAATATATTTAAAAAACACTAATGAGTGATTCTTTGGTATGCTTCTGGGTCTGCTTTGGAGTGTAGCAAACTTTGCTGAGTTTAATTTGGAGCTTGTGCACTCATGGAGCTCTTGCCTTCCAGCCGGGTGGGTTTGGACTGGGCGTGCTCCATGGCAGAGATCCTGCGGTCACTCAACAGTGCCCCATTGTGGCGCGACGTCATTGCCACCTTCACAGACCACTGCATCAAGCAGTTGCCTTTCCAGCTGAAGCACACCAACATCTTCAGCCTGCTAGTGCTGGTCGGCTTTCCCCAGGTATATCCCTCTGAAGGCCTGGCCACCTCTTTCTGTCTTCAGCACACACATCAAAGTCTCTATACTAGCATATATCTTTGGAATTTTTCCCCCTGTTGTATAATCGCCTTTATATAATATTGATATATTTTTAAGATTATGGGATGATTTGTTTAACTTGCATTTTCAACAATTTAGTCATTTGATTCATTTTGCTAGCCAGTAGTTGGCTTTGAATAATAGTAACTATAATACAGTAAATTACAAAGCACTTCAAAGTACAATTGTTTTTCACTTTGGCATTCATTTTGATCTCATTTCTAATCTTCATATCTCTCAACTGGTTGGGACAAAGAGGACTGTGAAATCATGGCTTCTTCATCCAGCAAGCACTTAAACCAGTTCTGTGCCAGGCCTGTGTCAGGCTCTGGACTTGGAGATGGGAAGAACCCCATCCTTGAATGCTTCTGGAAGTTAGGACACAAGCAAAAGGGACTGGACTTGTGTTTAATTAAGTACTTTTTCCTGTTTCTTTGTGCCATTGATTTGCTTTTTCTGTCTCTCTCTCTCATGTTCTAGGTTCTCTGTGTGGGGACCCGCTGTGTTTATATGGATAATGCCAATGAGCCACATAATGTGATCATCTTGAAGCACTTTACTGAGAAAAACAGGGCTGTGATTGTTGACGTCAAAACCCGGAAAAGGAAAACAGGTCCTAATCATAATTATTTCTTCTAAAAATGGAAGAAAGTTGTATAATCTCTGCATATATGTTTTATGGTCAAATTGAAACAAGGTTCCATGTGCACTTGAAGAAAATATATATACTTGTGTTGTTGGTGGAGTGTCCTTTTGACAGTATTTAGGTCAAGTCAATTGATAGTGTTGTTTAAGTCTTCTATGTTCTTACTGATTTTCTATCCTTACAATTACTGAGATAGAAATGTGTTGAAGTTTCCAACTGTAATTATGTGTGTGTCTATTTCTCATTTCATTCTGGAATGTCCCTTTTTATCTCTGATAATATTCCTTGTTCTGGCTATCTACTTTAATATTTATGTGGCCTCTCTAGTTTTTTTTTATTACTAACATTTGCATGGCATATCTTTTTCCATCCTTTCACTTTAATCTACCTATACCTACATTTAAAGTGGATTTCTTAGAGCTAGCACGTAGTATAGTCTTCATTTTTAATCCAATCTGACAATCCTTGCCTTTTAATTGAGATGTTTAGACCGTTTACATTTAAAAACAGTTATCAAGATAGTTGAGTTTAACTCTATTCTCTTCCTGATTTTTAAAATTATTTGTCTTGTCTGTTCTTTGTACCTTTTTTTTTTCTCATCTTCTGCCTTTTGGATTGAGTTTTTTTATTTCATTTTATCCCTACTATTGGTTTGTAAACTATAACTCTTTATTTATTTTAGTGATTGCTCTAGGGCCGTGGTCGGCAAACTGCGGCTCGCGAGCCACATGCGGTTCTTTGGTCCCTTGAGTGTGGCTCTTCCTAAGCCTTAGGAGTACCCTAATTAAGTTAATAACAATGTACCTACCTATATAGTTTAAGTTTAAAAAATTTGGCTCTCAAAAGAAATTTCAATCGTTGTACTGTTGATATTTGGCTCTGTTGACTAATGAGTTTGCCAACCACTGCTCTAGGGTTTACAATAGTTTACCTTCAAATAATTTTTTAGTGGTTGAGATACGGTTTATAATATTCACCCTTAACTCATCATAGTCTGCCTTTAAATAATAAATATTATACCACTTCACGTATAGTGAAGACACACAGATTTTATATTTTTATCCCCCATCCTTTGTGCTACTATTGTCACAAATTTTGCTTCTATGTGACATAAACATACCAATACATTATTTTTGTTTTAAAAAGTCAGACACTTTAAAAGATATTTAAAAATGAGAAAACAATGTTTTTCATATTTAGCCATATGTTTATCATTCCTGGTGCCCTTCATTCCTTTGTGTAGGTTCAAATTTCCACTGGTATTTTTTTTTCTTTAGCCTGGTAAACTTTCCCTTAACGTTTCTTGTAGTGAAAGTCTGCTGCTACAAAATATTTGTTTTGGTTTGTCCTACCAAATCAAAGAAATATTTATTTTGACTTTATATTTGAGAGATAATTTTATTGAGCAAAATATGCTCGCTGAGAGGTTTTTGTGTGTGAATATTTTAAAGATATTGATCAGTTTTCTTTGGGCTTGCATAGTTTCTGCCACAAAGTTTGCTGTCATTCTCTGTTATTCTTCATAGTGTGCCTAATGTGTGTGTGTGTGTGTGTGTGTGTGTGTGTGTCTTTGCCTCCATTCTGACTTTATTAATAGTTTTGGTTTTATAACACTTGGTAGGGTAAGTGTTCCCGGCCAGACAGAATATCTATTCTCATAAAACATTCAGGTAAAGAAGACACAAATTATTTGCATTCTCTGGTTAAACAGTCCAATGTTCATAATCCCATCAACCCTTTCTTTGGTAGAACCTTTATGTTCTCTCAATCTAATTGTAGCCCATGGCCAGGGCTTCACCAGTGGATTTTGGTAAGACAGTTTGTGGGGTTCCCATGTCAAGGAGTCCAGAAACTTCTCTTCTTCACATTCTGGCCATTTTATCCACTCTAGTGCAGAGACTTTGGGTCCCCAGTTAAGGGTTGAGTCGAGGGACCCTGGTCTTTTTGTCAGTTTTCATCTTAATTCCTCTCCCAAACCATTGCTTGAAGCAATTGCAGATCAGATTTCTCATTATAATCTTTGAATCTTCGTTTTCAAAATGTCTCCAAACCAGGATAAATAAAGCAGACTTGTTTGGGGCTCTGTGTGGGGTCCTTTTGGCCTGCACCACCTTGTGTAGTACTGTGTTAAAATCTTTGCTTGAACCCGATCAGTGCCCATTTTATTCATATCTAATCATCAAGGGTATCGGTGTTATGCGCTGGGCCAGGGCTGCTGTGGTTGGGGTCGAAGCATTGGGTTCAGTGGCATGGATTCTGGGCAGCTCCATCAGCTGAGATTAACATAGGCAAAGACTGAGGGAGTTCTTAGTGACAAAAGCTTTGGGTGTCCCTGATAGCCACGAGGGCTGCTTGAGTGTTTGGTGGTGAAAGCTGCTGGGGTCTTCTGCTCTCCTTTTCCTCCAAAGGAAGAGATCACAGCTGAGGGGATCCCTTTTGCTGGCAAGTTATTGCTATAATGTGTCTTTTTTCTCTGATCGCTTTTAACATTTTTCTCTTAATCACTGGTTTTTAGCATTTAAAAAAGTATTTTTATTGATTTCAGAGAGAGGAAGGGAGAGGGAGAGAGAGATAGAAACATCAATGATGAGAGAGAATAATTGATCAGCTGCCTCCTGCACACCCCCTACTGGGGGTTGAGTTCGAAACCCGGGCATGTGCCCTGACTGGATCAAACTATGACCTCTTGGTTCATAGGTCGATGCTCAACCACTGACCCATACCAGCTGGTGGTTTTTAGCACTTTGATTATGTTGTACCCTGGCATGATTTTCTTTGTTTCTTCAGCTTGGGGATTTATTGAACTTCTAGCTTTGTGGATTTATAGTTTTCATCAAATTTGGAAACATTTTAATCATTATATCTTCAAATAGTTTTTTTGCCCCCCACTAGGACACTTCCACTCTCACTTGTGGGAAGACAAAATATTCCCAGCTCTCCGAGTTCCAAGAACTGTTTTGCCTATTGTTTTTTGGTAGACTTTATAAAAAACTAAGTTGTTTCCTATATGGATAATTTCCTTTCACATTTGTGAGATCAGTACTCAGCCAAAGACTCCTGAGGGTCGGTCTCTCTCTCTCGCTCTCTCTCCCTCCCTCCCTCACTTCCTCTCTCCCCCTTTCTTCCTCCCTCTTCCTCTTCCTCTCCATCTCTCTTCTCTGTGATATACTGCCCCGTAAATTCTAGCTGCCTTGATTTCCTTGAATACTGACCTCTACCTCCTCAGTTCATTGACTGCTGGACTCTGCTTGGATTTTCACTCCTTGCTCCGCAGCCTGGAAGTTTATCTTTAGACTAGAGGCCTGGTGCATGAAATTCATGCACAGGTGTGGTCCCTAGGCCTGGCTGGCAATCGAAGCGCGAGTGTCTGACATGGAAGGGCAGGTCCCAGCTGACCTCTGGGCTCTGGGCAGTACTGGGCCCCCAGGCCCCTGTGCACCTCCTTCCCCCTGAGTCATGGTGCCCAAGTCCCCACGCGGAGATGCGGTGAGCGTGGTCAGATGCTGTGGGCCTGGGTGCAGCCTGGGCCTCTGGGCCGCCCAGCAGTGCTGCACAGAAGCCGGGCGGGCAGCACACTCTCTCCCGGCCGGCCTTGCAGACCAGCTCCTATACGAACCCACAGGGAGCCTGACCAGCCCCTGTGGTCTCAGTGGCTCACCCGGAAGAGGCCGCGCAGGTGCGGGGCAGGCGCCTGAGCAGGAGGGCTTCCCCGGTGCACAAGCCCTGGTGTCCCGGGGGAGAGTAGCAGGGGGAGTGAGAGTGAGCTTGGTGAGCACCCCACATTCTCACCGCACCTCCGTCCGTCACCCTCGCCCCCAGGTAGCCAGCGAGAGGTCGCAGCACTTTGCCCATGCCTACACCGCCCCCTGGTGGTCAGTGCACGTCATAGCTGACTCCCGGTCTCCCAGTCAAAAGACCGTCCGAGGGGGCCAATTTGCATATTAGGCTTTTATTATATAGGATAGCCAGACCTATTGGAGGGCTCACCTGGTTTTTGTCCCTTCTCTCAGGGATCATAGTCTTGTACTACCTGTTGTCCGATGTCTGCAAACCATTGTTTCATATATTTTCAGTGTTCTGGTTGTTGAAGGTAGAAGAGTAAATCCGATCCCTTAGTCTTGCTTGGAAGTGGAAGTCTCTTGTGTACTATATTTAAGAACAACGTTTAACAACCTTTGTCTTCTTTTGGAGGGAACTTGTTTGTGCACAGTAGTAGGAATATTAATTTCCTCTTTCAGTTGCTTGGTGAATAGGTGGCCCAGTACCATTTTTGTGCTACCCTGCAAGCTGGCCTTAAATATAACAGCTAAGTTTGAAACCAGGAGATTTTGGGGGCTTGCATTTATTGCTTCCATAAGGCACATTACTGGGGAAGAAACTTAGCTGCAGGAGGCATTAACTATATTTTTGATGCCTTCTTTTCCTGCCTGACATCACCCTTCAGTGAAGGACTACCAGCTGGTCCAGAAAGGAGGAGGACAGGAATGCAGTGACTCTCAGGCCCAATTGAGCCAATATTCCCAGCACTTTGCCTTTATCGCCAGTCACCTTCTGCAAACCAGCATGGACAGCCATTGTCCTGAGGCAGTGGAAGCAACTTGGGTCCTGTCCCTGGCCCTCAAAGGATTATATAAAACACTAAAGGTAATGGTGAGCTTCTTCCATTTGCTACTGAATCTGGCTGTGATTTAACATCTGCAGGGCATTAACTAGGAAGAAATGCCATCTGGTTTCAATGGAGGCTTAACTATAGGATTTTGATTACTTTTAAAAATGGTTGGGGCCTTGCACAAGGATAGCTTTAAAGCAGAAACAGAGTTTTCCTGATAGTTGGTTTTCTGTAGTTGTTCAATACTGTTTTATGGGACCACTGTCTAATGGGCACAGAACCTTGGAAGATGAGAAGAAAAATGGACTGAATGTCTTCCCTCTGAACCATAGCTTCTTCTGGTTCATCGTAGGATAAGAAGAAGGGAAGAATAAAGGGGCAAGCATCCCATGGCATCTTTGAGCAATAGGTTTGTCAGTTGGGGTGGGAGGAGGCAGACAAGTTAAAGAGCTGGGTCGTAGTTGGTGTGGAGATGAGAAGCCTTGACGTATGGGGAACATAGTTCTTCTGCTCTCTGAGTGGCATGGATGAGAAGGAAGGGGTCAATTTAGGATGATCTTCCCAACAGAACTAGCCATAAAACAAGGATTTCATTTAAAAAGTTTGTTCCTTGACTTTGACAACACTGGCGAGGAAGCCATGGAAAGACCCCAGCACCACAGCGAGACTGGATTAGAGAGCATTTCAGCTCTGGCCCAGCCCTGAGAATTTGTAGTTTTAGGACTGACACTATGCATCTACTACTTATTGATATCATGGCATTTATCACAATCTGCTATGGTTTTAGTTGTTTGCATTATAGTAGGTGAGAGAATATAATAAACTCCCTGAGGGCAGAGACCATTTCTGTTTTTGAATCCTTCATTCAATGCCAGATAGAACTGAGTTGTAGTTTTGAACTAGAAAGAAGGTCCTTGATCTCATGGAGCTTATAGTCTAAACTGCAAGAGAGACAACAAAGAGCCTGCAAGGAAAACTGTCATGAGTCAGAAAAAGCCTTTTTGAGAAGATGAAATTTAAGTTGACAGATAAGAATCTGGGTAGGGTGTTGCATGATGGGAGAGTAGCAAACTCCAGGAACAGGCATGTTTGTCAGGAAGCAGAAAGAACACCTCCAGGGATTCAGGATAGTATCGAAGAGGCAGATGAGACCACAGAAGCAGGCAGGGATCCTATAGGTCAGTGATGGCGAACCTTTTGAGCTCGACGTGTCAGCATTTTGAAAAACCCTAACTTAACTCTGGTGCCGTGTCACATATAGAAATTTTTTGATATTTGCAACCATAGTAAAACAAATATTTATATTTTTGATATTTATTTTATATATTTAAATGCCATTTAACAAAGAAAAATCAACCAAAAAAATGAGTTCGCATGTCACCCCTGACACACGTGTCATAGGTTCGCCATCACTGCTGTAGGTCCTTGTCAACTCTTTAGTTTAAAGAGCAGTGGGAAGCTTTTGGAAGGTAGCAAGCAGGAGAGGGACAAAAAAACTTCTGTTGTTAGCACAGGACTTAGCACACAGGATGTATTAGGCTTCAGAATATTTGTTGAATGAATGAATTGGCGAGTGAATGAACAGACATAGGTTATGGCTAAGGTTCAGAGTTCATTCTTCCTTCTGATTCCTCACTTAAGAGTAACCTTGGGCCACTAGCTGAGACTGGGTTCTGAAGGCTTGCTTCTCCCTAGTGATCCTTAGCTTCTTCATTCTGAGGCAGTTGCAAATCATTCTTTTTCTGTTTGGCAGGCTCATGATTTTGAAGAGACCCATGCTACCTTCCTTCAGACTGATTTGCTGAAGCTACTGGTGAAAAAGTGCAGCAAAGGGACTGGTTTCAGTAAAACGTGGCTCCTCCGGGACCTGGAAGTAAGGGATGAGGTGGCTCCTCCTGCTGCCAACTGGTGCAGATTTCCTGGCCTGAGAGTTAGAGTATCAGTTACAGCTGGTTCTTCCCCTTGCACTCTCCCTCTGTGCAGTTGTGAAAACTGTGTCTTGTATTGTCTTCCCTTTTTAAATAGGGATATGACACCTGTCCTCCCCTGTCAGGGAAAATGAATTTGATGCTTGTTTAAAGAACATTGGAAGAGAAGTATTTTATATGGAAATATTATATCATGATAATAAAGTGTTCCCTTGATTATTATTTCCCTTTAAAGTTCCTTTGAGCTAAGATGAGTTTCTAAATTTGTCCTCACTTTTATTTTTTGTAGGATGTTAGTTGATATTCTCATTTTATTACTATTCCCCATAGGCTTTAGGTTGTTCTTAATAGAATTTTTATAGTTCCCTGTGGAGTTTCTGTACCAAGTGTCAGTCAGCTTCAGGACCAGGAAAGGCTGCTGCTATGTGAGAGGTGGTCAATACCCTTGCTCAGCCCACAGAGGCCTGAACTTGAAGAAACAGCTCATAGTTGCCACTGTGCTCGAACATATTAATGGATAACCTGGAGAGCATGTGAGCTTTTGTTCTTAGGAAATATTTTAAATTAAATTATTTTTTATTATTCAAACAATAGAACCATATTGCAGAAAATTTGAAAAATAGAAAAAGAAAAACTCTAAATTTTATCCCCAAACACAGCTACCTGTTTTTTCCCCTCTGTATCTATGATAGATAGATAGATACATAGATAGATAGATGGATAGATAGATAGATGATAGAGATTGCAAAATGAGCATGGTGTACAATAAATTGAGATCATATCATGGCCATTTTTCTAAGTTGCTAGTTTTCATAATCATGATTTTTAATGGCTGCATATGATATGTGAAGGTAGATTTCAGTTTTTAACATATTTTACATTATTCCTCAAAGATGAGTTACTGGGTTAGAGACCAAACATTCTTATAGCTCTTTATGTAAATAACCGTCTACCTTCACATACCATATGCAACCATTAGAAATGGTATTATGAAAACTAGCAACTTAGAAAAATGGCCATCAGATTCTCTCAGTTCACCAACATGCAGTCTAAAAGCATGATATCAATTTACACGGTCAGTGGCAAAGTTAATAAAGTTCCCTCATAGTTTTAGTTAGCATTTCTTTTATTATAAGTATAATTGAACATGTTTTTGTGTTTCTTTTCTAATTATACATTCTTTTTGTGAATCCTGACATCTTTTAAAAAGTTAGGTCAAATATTTTCTACCCTTTGAGCATTAAGGATCTGGGTAACCTTCTCACCCACCACTCACTCACTTTCCTGCCCTGCCTGATTTTCTTTCGGTGTAGATCTTGTCCATCATGCTGTACTCCTCAAAAAAGGAGATCAACACTTTGGCTGAGCATGGAGACTTGGAGTCGGATGAGCGAGGGGACCAAGAGGAGGAGGTGGAACGGTCCGTCAGCAGCCCGAGTGAGCCAGAGCAGAAAAAGCTAGACCCTCTGGAAAGCCTGGATGAGCCCACCAGAATATGTTTCCTGGTATGTTCTTAGGTCATGGCGTGGCCCGAGACAGGGACTTTAAGGGATGGATTCTCTTTGGCTTAGACTATGTTTTAGCCTCCACGTCCTGAGAATCACTTTCTGCAGACTCAGTCTGTATTGTGCAGAACCATTGCAGAAGAATGGAAAGGCCCTTCCAACAGTACTTCTTAACGTTTTTGGTTCATGGGCCCAAAACCTGTAGATCATTTCTCCTATAAAATACACATTGAAATAAATATGTACAATTTTGCATGTAATTTCCAACCCCATCCATAAACTTTCAAATGATAGTTCTTCCTCATAGTTTCTCAGACATACTGTCTTACTTTCCCTGGATAACCCACTCTTCCTCAGAATGATGTGAAAATGGGGGAGGGCATGACCTCAAAGGGTCTAATTATATGAAGAGTAAACAGTATGAGATGGATGTCTGAAAAACAAGTACAATTTTTTAAAAATCAAAAGTACAGTATACTTAGACTTATGCGCCAGTTATCAAACTTGAGTGTGAGGCAGTGACAGAGAAGCTAGCAATAAGTACAGTGTGGTGGGTAGTTATTGATGTTAGCATTGCATTCTGTTGACATATTTCTTTTGGTGTTTCTGTGTTTTATATTTTCCTTTGAATTTATAATAGTAATGCAAAGTTTATAAATCCATGTTTTAGGGTTTATAACTTTTTATGCTTTAAGTACCCATATGGTGTTCTTAAATTATTACCTGTGGTAACTTTAGAACATAATAGTTTTATCACTTTTGAGTTTAGATGGTCAATAACGTGTTAAAGCACATTAACTTGTCTCTCTCCTACTTCCTCCCGTGGCCTTCAGATGGCTCACGATGCCCTCAACGCCCCTCTGCACATTCTCCGGGCCATCTACGAGCTACAGATGAAAAGGACCGATTCGTTCTTCCTGGAGGTCCAGAAGAGGTAAGGGCGGTCTGGGTCCAGCTGAAGTGCAGTGAGTGTGAGAACACGCGAGGCAGGGCTGCACTAACCTCCTGCCAGCGGGGTCTGGAGAAAAGCTCCTGACAGGCCCAGCGCTGGTGCGGAGCTGGTCGTTAGCGCTTCATACAGGGATCTGAAAGCTGGCTGTGCTGCACTGCACATCATCCTGAATTGTGTTGTATGTTCCTCTGGAAAAACTTCACATTTCTTAGAGGAAACTCATTATGGATGCAGGAATGGAGACAGACACCGAGGTTTCTCTCTTATGTCATCCCAGGGAACACAGTGCAGAGCGGGACCTTCTTATCAAAAGTGTTGTTTTGTTTGTTTTTCACCACTGCATATTATACCCATTTTTGTTTTTTTCAAGAACTATTATACAGTTAACAATATATGCCTTTCTCTTGGGTAGGAAGTTCAGAGCTAGTTCTTGGGCCCAGCTCTTAAATTTGTGTAGAACTTTGCCTATTTGCAACTAATCCCCTCCTCTGTCCCCATATTCTAGTTTTGACTTCCTATTCTAATTTATATCCAATTCCAGTTTGATATTTCTTTTAATTTTTCATATTTCTGTTTTTCTATATGTATTTATTCCAAATGGCCCCAAATCTTTTGTGAGATGCAGCAGGGTTGCATTGTGTAGGGCATAGCCGAAGCTGTTGTAGCTGAGACACCCAGAAATATCATAGGTCCAGAAAGATAGGATTTGTTTTTGCTGTCAGGGAACAGTCCGAGGTGGGCAGCAGTCTGGGTTGAGTGAGCAGCCCTGCTCCACAAACGACCCTCTTTTGTTCTCATCCGTGTAGTCCAAGCTGGCTCACCCACACCACCTCTCTGTTCCAGCCCAGAGGAAAGGGGGAAGGTAGGGAAAGGAGCACATTCTTAGTGCTGTTGTCTGAGGGTGGGCTTCAGAAGTGGCGCACATCACCTCACTGCCCTCCTGTTGGTAAGAACCTAGTCGCATCACTCCATCTGACTGCAAAGGGTCCTGGGGACCATGTCTCCAGCTAGATGATTCTGTAGCTTGCTAAAACTCCCAGGAACTTTGTTCTAAAAGAAAGGATAGATGGATCCTGAGGGACAGTTTGGATTCTCTGCCACAAGGAAAACATGCACATCTGCGTGCACGAATAAATGAACACTGTGAATCTAGTTTGCAAAATATGGAAAGTCATGTAATTGTGAAGTAACATTTCTGATAAGTTTCACTGCAAGGTAAACTCTGGCCTGGCTGTACCTTATGTACCCAGCTTTGTGCTCCTTCTCTTCAGGTTTGATGGCGATGAGCTCACCACGGATGAAAGGATACGGGCCCTGGCTCAGAAGTGGCAGCCCAGTAGGAGCCTGAGACTGGAGGAGCAGAGTGCCAAAGCTGTGGATACAGACATGATTATCTTACCGTGCTTGGTATGTTGCCTCCACTTGGAAAAAATGGTCTCTCCCTGACCCCACCCCAACCCTACTTGTGAAAAGGCAGGCCTCTGTAACGTGGTCTTTGGGTTTGCAGTCCCAGCCCACTCGCTGTGACAAGGCCACGGCTGAATCAAACCCCGTGACCCAGAAGCTGATCTCCAGCACGGAGAGTGAACTGCAGCAGAGCTACGCCAAGCAGCGGCGTACTAAGAGCGCCGCCCTCCTGCACAAGGAACTGAACTGCAAGAGCAAGAGGGCAGTCCGGGACTACCTTTTCCGGGTGAATGAGGCCACGGCAATCCTGTATGCCCGCCATGTGCTCGCATCCTTGCTTGCTGAGTGGCCTGGGCACGTGCCAGTGAGCGAGGACATCCTGGAGCTAAGTGGCCCTGCCCATATGACCTACATTTTTGACATGTTCATGCAGCTGGAAGAAAAGCACCGGTGGGAGAAGGTAATTAAGCAGGCCAAGCTGGGCACTCACCCCTCTCACTCCTCCTCTGTCCTCTCCCCACCGCAGACCCCAAGTGTTTGAACAGCCTTCCTCCAGCAAGTGCCTTCCTGGAGTGAGCTCACGTGTGTGGCTGTAGGACTCCCCAGCAGGTGTGAATGCAACACAGGCAGGGTAGGGTCACTGTTGAACTCTCCCAACTACTGGCCTAGAGCTGAGCTCATAGCCTAGGACAGACTTGGTGCTCAGAGTGTTTGGAGAAATGATCCCATAAAACTTGTCTTTGCAGTTTTCCCTTTTTGTTCTCACACTTTCAAGTCTCTCTTTGATAGCCTGTCTTTTCTTGTGTTCCTAGCATCTCACTTAGTGAGCGCAGGGCACAAGGTTAATTACAAGTCTGGTAGCCTGTTCCCATCCTACAGGAAACCTCCCAGGGCGGTTTGTGTCTTGTCTTTTCAACCATTGTTTCTAGAATGTTTACCCCAGGTCAGACCCGCTGCCAGCATTTGTACCTGTATTACATTGTGACCAGAGGTGAGGAAATCAAGCGGGGAGGTTTCTCCAAGGCTTCCAGCTTCTGGGTGGCAGACATGGGGCTCACCAGGGCCTGTCTGTGCATCCTCTTAAGTCCAGTGCTCTAATTTAAAGTTCAGTTGTGAACTTTTTTTATTTTCTTTTTAAATCAAATCTTCAACTTGGTCATTATGTTTTTATTTTAGAGAGAGGGAAGGGGAGAGAGAGAGAGAAAATATCGATGTGAGAAAGAAACGTTGATTGGCTGCCTCCCACACACACCTCAACCAGGGATTGAACGTGCATCCTGGGTATGTGCCCTGACTGGGAATTGAGCCCACCACCTTTTGGTGTACAGGACAATGCTCCAGCCAACTGAGCCACACCAGTCGGCTCAGCTTGTTTTTTTAAAGGAGTGCTGGGTTAGCAATCCTTCACGGGTCTAAAAGCATTTCTCCCACCTCCTGTTGGGTAGAAATGAAGAGTTCACATAGCAGAAAACGGTCTATAACTCAGGAGGCCCAGGTACTGTCTGCCGCTGAACTAGAAAGTTTTATCACCACCTTCCCAATTTCCAGGTGCAAAAATCTTTAGTCACACTCGCTGCTGTCTTCTTCATCCCTGTCCTGTCCCCTTGCCATCCTCACCTCATACACACACACACACTGTATGTGCAGATTCCTTAGGCAGTGAATTTATCCTCTAACCCCTAATTTGCCACCCATTTCTAAGGCCTCTAGGTCCTTTCCCAACCTCAGAGCCTGGGAGTCACTGGCATGTTTGCTGTAGCCACATTTCTCATTTGGAAGTGAGAAAAGGGGGCATTTTGCCTCTGACAGTCCCTGTCTTGAACATGCCCTTCCCCCGTTCCTACCCCACAGAGCTGCTAATTCTGCACCTCACACTGGTCATTTATCCCGTTGTGCTGTCATTGTTTGTCTGCATGTCCATCCCCCTGCTGGGCTTGGGACTCTTCAGGGGCCAGGGCCATCTCTGGTGGGTTCTGTTGGTTCTTTCAGACTCCCTTCAAGTAGTATTGCTCTGAAGGCACTGCAGTGTCCTGGTTTTCAGCAAGAGCTCCTTCAGGGAGACCTGGCCGCTGGGGTGGCTTGAGGGGCTGGGGTCAGGGTCCAGGATGATGCCAGCCCCTTCGGAGGGGTGTTGGGTTGACATAGACCCTCCCTTCTTCCTGATGGAGCAGTGCCATGGCCCTGCCGCTGATAGGCCTTGATGTTCCCTGCCTTGTGTCCCGCCAGATCCTGCAGAAGGTGCTCCAAGGCTGCCGAGAGAACATGCTGGGGACCATGGCCCTGGCTGCCTGCCAGTTCATGGAGGAGCCAGGAATGGAAGTGCAAGTGAGAGAGTCCAAACACCCATATAACAACAACACCAACTTTGAGGTACGATCCAGGGTTGGCCAGGCTCCCCCAGCCTCAGGGCATGCAGCTGGCAGGACCCGCAGGGTTGCTGAGTAGCAAGAATCTCATCAACTCCCACAGCAGCTCTTTCCTCTCCCGCCAGCCCCGGCCAAGAAAGTGCTTCCTTAGTCTCAGCTGCAGTCAGAGATTCTGCACAACCAAGTCTTCCCTTCTCCTGACCTTGTTTTTATAGATGGGCCATCTGGCCCTGGGGAGAGTGTTTTCCCTGCAGCAAGCTCCTTGGAGTGAATTCTTGGTATCTTCCAGCAGTGAGTCTGAGTTCAACCCTCACTACCTGTCTCCTGATGACCTGGCCACACCTTGGAGACTCCCACCCCTTTGTGTAATGACACAGAACTGAAAAGCCTCATCGGATCCATCCTTAACTTTGTACCTAGACAGGGGGAGGTAGGAGTTTGGATGAGGCACATGTGGGAAGTCCTGTTAGTCTCACTGACTTAAAAATGTTCCTACATTTTTTAAGGGACATTTGAAAAGGGCTTTAGCGCTGCAAGTCATAAGCTTCTGAGGGGCCAGCACACTAGAGCACCAGTGGTGGATGACAGAGAAACTCATGCAGAACTTGGGTATTGCTCGCTGAGATTTCCTTTTGCAGAGTGTAAACCTCACTCTCTTCCTTCTAAGCCTCTTCTCTTCCTGTGTTCTTGGGTCCAGCCCCACTCCCCCAGCTCCGTGTAGGCACATCTGGTGAGCTACCAAGTCCTACCTCAAAGGGGATTGCCTATCTTCATCACCCCAACTCTCCTCTTCTCTGGCTTCTTTCTTCTCATGCTGGCCTTGCCTCAGCCTGGCCTTGGTCACACCAGCTCTCAGAGCGATCCTTGCACAGCACAAACCTAAGGCTTTCTCCTGCTTACAATCTCTCCAGGGCTCCCCCTGCTGTCCAAAGCCTAAACGCCTTATTTTAGCACACCAGGCTTTCACTTCTGTTCCTGCCAGCCTCTCCACAGTCACATGTCACCCCGTCCTCCGTCCTTACCTTGCAAGAGTGTCCTCACAGAGTTCACCCTTTACCCAAGACACAGCAAGCTCCTTGCTGTTCCCTGAACATGCCAGACTTTCCAGAGCTGTTTGCCTGAAATGTAGCCCCGTATGGTCACATCCCCCTCTCACCTTGTCTCCTGCCATTCGTTTCTTCTTGGCAGGCCCCTCCTCTCCTCTTCATTCTTGGCAACAACCTGAACATCCCTTCACTGGGACTCTTTTCTGCCTCCCCGCCTTCTCCAGGTGAAGTCTGCCTGCCGTGCCCAGTCTGCACAAGTGTCGTGCCTGCTGTGCTGGCAGCCTTGTGGGTGCTTCCGTCCCAGCTAGACTGAGCTCCTAGAAGCAGGGCTCTGACTTACTCATTCCTGCATTCCCAGTTTCAGGACTTGGCATGAGGTAAGCCCTCAGTAACTGACCAGTAACAAGTGTTCTCATTTCCCTTCCTTAGGATAAAGTTCACATTCCTGGTGCAATCTACCTCTCAATCAAATTTGATCCTCAGTGCAATACAGAGGAAGGCTGTGACGAATTAGCCATGTCCAGCAGCAGTGACTTCCAACAGGATCGACATAACTTCAGTGGGTCTCAACAGAAATGGAAAGATTTTGAGCTTCCAGGTATATAAATACTTGGTTTTATTAAACTTAATACTAAGAAGGGAAATTATTGGAGGATTTAAAATGGGGTTTATTATATTTCATCAGAAACCCCTCACTTGCCATTCCCTCTTACTGCAGTGTTCTGACCTGTCTCTGGTTCTTGTATGACACAGGAGATACTTTGTATTACCGCTTCACCTCTGACATGAGCAACACCGAGTGGGGCTACAAGTTCACGGTGACGGCTGGACACCTGGGGCGATTCCAGACAGGTGTGTGCATTTCTCTTCCCCTGCACCATCCCCTGCCAGGGCCACTCTGAGGGTGTAAGTGCCATTGTGTCATTGATCTTCATTAAAATCATAGCAGCTACTTTTCTCTAAGACTTCCACAGATTTGTCTCGCAAACCCTACATGTGTTACTCTTGAATATGCTATATAGTTGGTTTGTTGTAAACCTGAATGGCCAGAGAGAAGAGCCACCTAAAAAAGATGTTTGTTCTCTTAGAATGTCCAGGGCATTTTTGCAAAAAAGGGGAAATGAAAATGTCCCTATGTTGCTTTTACAAAAGGCATAATTTCAGGGAACATTTAAATGATCAATTGTTTCATCATATTTATTAAAATATCTGTGTTTTGTGGGGCTTGCCCAGGATTTGAGATTTTGAAGCAAATGTTGTCAGAAGAAAGAGTTGTGCCGCACCTTCCCTTGGCCAAAATTTGGGAATGGCTGGTAGGCGTGGCCTGTCGCCAGACTGGTCATCAGCGACTAAAAGCCATTCACCTACTTCTGAGGATTGTGCTGTGCTGCAACCACAGGTAAGCTGCCTTCTGGAGATGAGTCTCTTGCTGGGTGTTTGTATTGTGAATATCTCCTCCCATTTTGTGGCTTGCCCTTCCACTCATTTAGTGGTGTCTTTGGTGAAAAGAAGTTTCTAATTTTATTTTTTATATATTTTTATTGATTTCAGAGAGGAAGGGAGAGGGAGAGAGAGATAGAAACATCAATGATGAGAGAGGATCAGTGATCAGCTGCCTCCTGCACACCCCCTACTGGGGATTGAGCCTACAACCTGGGCATGAGCCGAACTGTGACCTCCTGGTTCATAGGTTGATGCTCAACCACTGAACCATGATGGTCAGGCAGAAGTTTCTAATTTTAATGTCTTCCATTTTATTGATCATTTCTGTAATGGTAGTGCTTTTGTTGTGCTGTTTAGGACATTTTTGCCTTACTTGGCAATGGGGTCATGAAGGTATTTCCTGTATGTTATCTTCTCAAAGCTTAATTGTTTTTTCTTTCACATTTAGATCTACAGTCAACGTGGAATGAATTTTAGTGAATGATATGAAGTGTAGGGGCAGATTATTTTTTTCTGACATGGATCTCTACTTGACTATAAGGACCACCTTTTCCCTCACCACACTCCAGGGCCATCTTTGTCACAGAGTAGGCATCCAATGTGCTTGGGTCTGTGTCTGGTTTCTTTAGTTCCATTCGTCTTTTTTATTATGCCAGCACCACACTATCTTAAATCTGTAGCTTTATAACAAACTTACATATCTAGTAGTATACATCCTTCATCTTCTAAATTGTCTTGGCTATTTTTAATCCTGCATGTCCATATAAATTTTAGAATTAGTTAATTTTTTTCCAGATTTATTGAGGCAAAACTGAAAAATAAGATTGTAATATGTTTAAAGTATAGAACAGGATGATTTGATAGATACATATATTGTGAAAGGATTCTGACCATTAAGTTAGCACCTCTCACTTCACAGTGTACAGGGTTCACTCTTCTCCACATCTTTGCCAGCATTTGTTATTTCTTGTTCTTTTTTATAGTAGCCACTAGAGGCCCGGTGCCCGGATTTGTGCACTGGTGGGGTCCCTCGGCCTGGCCTGCGGGCCCTGGGCTGAAACCGGTTGGACACTTAGCATATTAGCCTTTTATATATGTATATAGATGAGGTGATATCTCATTGTGATTTGATTTGCATTTCCCTTATGATTAGTGATGTTGAGCACCTTTTCATGTACCTGTTTGCCATTTGTGTTTCAAAAGAGGACATTCTGGCAACAAAGAACTGCTGCCACCAGGATACTTTGCCCATTTTTAAATTGGGTTATTTGGTTTTTTGTTATTGAGATGTATGAGTTCCTTATATATTTTTAATATTAACCCCTTATCAGATATATGGTCTGTAGATATTTTCTCTCTTTTAGTAGGTTGCCTTTTCAGTTTGTTGATTATTTCTTTTGCTATGCATAAGCTTTTTTTTTTAAGTTTTAAATTGATTTTAAGGAGAGAGAGAGCGATACATCAGTGTGTGAGAGAGAGATCATTCGGTTGCACCCCAACTGGGATTGAACCCAAAACCTAGGTATGTGCCCTGACCAGGAATGGAACCTACTGGTGCACAGGATGATGCTCCAACCAACTGAGCCACACAGGCCAGGGCTGTGCATAAGCTTTTTAATTTGATGTAGTCCCACTTGTTTATTTTTGCTTTTGGTGTCAGATCCACAAATCATTGACAAGACCAGTGTCAAGGAACCTAGCCCTATGCTTTCTTCCAGGAGTTTTATAGTTTCAGGTCTTACATTCAAGCCTTCAATCCATTTTGAGTTGATTTTTATGTATGGTGTAAGATAGGGGTCCAACTTCATTCTTTTGTATGTGGATGTCTAGTTTTCTCCATACCATTTATTTAAGAGACTATCCTTTTCTCATTGCATATTCTTGACACCTTTGTCGAAAATTAATTGACCAATGTGCATGGGTTTATTTCTGAGCTCTCTTTTCTGTTCCATTTATCTATATGTCTATTTTTATGCTAATACCATTCTGTTTTAATTACTATAGCTTTGAAATATAGTTTAAAATCAGGAAGTATTATACTTCTAGCTTCTTCTTTCTTAAGATTGCTGTGGTTATTCAGGGTCTTTTGCAGTTCCACTGACTTTTAGAATTATTTTTTCTATTTATGTGAAAAATTCCATTAAATTTTTGATAGGGATTACATTGAATCTGTAAATTCTTTGAATAGTATGAACATTTAAACAATATTAATTCTTTCAATTCATGAACACATTATCTTTCCATTTCTTTGTGTCTGCAGTTTCTTTTGCCAATGTTTTATAGTTTTCAGTGTACAGATCTTTCACCTTCTTTCTTAAATTTATTCCTAAGTATTTTATTCTTTTTTATCCTGTTGTAAATGGAATTGTTTTAATTTCTCTTTCTGATAGTTCATTGTTAGTTTATAAAAACACACTTGATTTTTCTCTATTGATTTTGTATCCTGTAACTGTACTGAATATATTAGTTCTAACAGGTTTTTTTGGCAGAATCTTTAGGGTTTTCTATATATCATATCATGTCATCTGCAGATACAGTTTTACTTCCTTTTTAATTCTGATACCTTGATATCTTGTTCTTACCTAATTGTTTTGGCTTTTTCTTGCCTAATTGCTTAGGCTATGACTTCCAGTATTGTGTTGAATAGAACTGCTAGAGTGGGCATCCTTGTCTTGATCCTGATTATTTTATTTTATTTGTTTATTTTTTCATATATTTTTATTGATTTCAGAGAGGAAGGGAGAGGGAGAAATAGAAACATCACTGATGAGAGAGAATCATTGATTGGCTGCCTTCTACACACTCCCTACCAGGGATCAAGCCTGCAACCCGGGCATGTACCCTTGACCAGATTCGAACCCAGGACCCTTCAGTCCACAGGCCAGTGCTCTATCCACTGAGCCAAACCAGCTAGGGCCTGATTATTTTATTTTTATAGATAACACACATGCATGCACACATACCCTTCTCATCTGATGGAATTTTGATTGATACTTTAGATCAGTTTGAGAGAATTAAGATTTTTATACCATTGAATTTTCTAATCCTCTATTATTTAGATCTTAGTAATGTTTTATAGTTTCCTATGTAGAGGACTTATACAACATTTTGTTAGATTTATTCCTAGGTATTTAATGTTTTTGATGGTATTGTAATTGTTATTTTAAATTTTTATTTTTAATTGTTTTTGCTGCTATATAATTAATTTTCATGTATTGCCTTTGTCTAGTGACCTTGTTCTATTTGTTAATTCTCTGAGTGTATAGATACGTTATTCAGCACACGGCCATGTTATTTATAAATAATGAGTTTTATTTCTTCCTCTCAATCTGTAGAAACTCTTTTTGCCTTTTTGCACTAGCCAGGACTTTCTTTCTTTCTTTTTTTTTTTAATATATTTTATTGATTTTTTTAGAGAGGAAGGGAGAGGGATAGAGAGTTAGAAACATCGATGAGAGAGAAATATCGATCAGCTGCCTTCTGCACGCCCCCTACTGGCGATGTGCCCACAACCAAGGTACATGCCCTTGACCAGAATCGAACCTGGGACCCTTCAGTCCGCAGGCCGACGCTCTATCCACTGAGCCAAACCGGTTAGGGCAGGACTTTCAATAGAATGTTGAATAGAAGTGAGGATTGAAGACTTAATTGTCTTATTCCTCATCTCAGAGGGAAGGTTTTATTTATTTTTGATTTTAATTTTAGAGAGAGAGGGAGAGAAACATCAATTTATTGTTCCACTAATTTATGCATTTATTGATTGGTTCTTGTATGTGCCCTGACCAGGGATCGAACCCACAACTGTGGTGTATTGGGATGACACTCCAACCTAGAGCCATACCAGCCAGGGGCTCCACCTAACATTTCACTTGAGATTTTTTTCAGTCATTGGAAGTTCTCTGTAACAGCCATTTTTAAAGATGTGCAGTTGATTTACATGAATGTGCTTCAGGATCTCCTGTTTCTGTGGTGTCTTGTTTTGAAGTTTAGGTTCTGCCCCTTTCCTTATTTGCTGGTGAATATTTTTGGCTCTTTTAGGAAGAGGGGGAGTGGGACTGTCCTGTAATGATTTTACTAGATGTGGGGAAAGTGAGAGTCAGAGTTGCAGTTCCTGTTACCTACCATCTGTCTGACGTGGTGCTCAGCAAACTACCCCGTCTCCTCCCACAGCGACCTCTGTGACCTTTCGCTGTTAAAGCCCCTGTGGCAGCTCTTCACCCACATGGAGTACAGCCTGTTTGAGGACGTGACACAGCCGGGCATCCTCCTCCCCCTGCACCGCGCCCTCACTGAGCTCTTCTTCGTCACCGAGAACCGCGCCCAGGTGAGGGTCCTGCCCTGCCTCTCCCCTGGCACAGCGCTGCCAGGTGCTTTTTCTCCCTCTGCTGCCCAGGGCGGGAGAGTAGGACTCAGATCACAGCCCCATCCCCAGCCCTGGTCTCAGCTAACCTGCACCGGGAGGTACAAGTGGCCTAAGTGTGAGGCCCTCACCACCCAGTCCAGGCAGCACTGAGATTGCTTATTTTACTAGGCCTAAGGCCAAGGGAAACTGGCTTGGATCAGCCCTTGACAACATTGAGCTTTGGAAAATAAAACGGATGGGTTCTTTCTTCTTCTTCCTTTTCCCCCTCTACTCAGCACAATAGACTTATTAATGTGAGAGATGAAAGGGCCTTTCAGAGTTCTTGAGCTTACCCCCCTCCTTTTATACATGAGGAAACCGACTTGAGGAGGGAGGTCGCTGCCCCTCCGTCACCCTGGGCAGAGCCCCCTGGAACTAGGCACCTGGCTTCTCCCGGTCCAGCTCCTTCCGGGCTCTTGGGTGAGGTGCCAGCAGAGCGAGCACTGATTTCTCACTCGAGGCTTCTGTGGTTGGGGTGGGTGTCTGTTAACGCTGCACCATGCTCTCCCCACAGGAGCTCGGCTTGCTGCAGGATTACCTGCTGGCCTTAACCACCGACGACCACCTTCTCCGCTGTGCAGCACAGGTACTCTCCCACCTCGCGCTGCCCTCGTGCTGCCTGCCCGTGGCGGCTGTCCCATCACCGTGGCCAGGACAGAGAGCCTGTGCTTGTGGCCTGAGTACAGAATCCACCCAGGATTTACACGGAGCTCTGTTCCCATTCAGTCACTTCCTTCAGTGTCTGAGAGAGCAGTCCAGCCCCATCTATCAGTGTCATCCATATTAAACTGTGGGGTCAGAAGACACTAGCAAGAATTTGTGTCTTTTAAACCAAAACAACCAATGCCTTAAATTTACAGTTTGGCCGGTCCCTGAAGTTTCCATAGAGTTAGATTGCAGATATTTTGGGATGTAACTTTCTTTCCTAGTAGAACTCTCTTCTGACAGCTGTTTGGTCTCAGGATCCCTTTTCACTTTTAAATTATGGAGGATCTCAAACAGCTTTTGTTTATGTGCTTTATATATATATATTGAAATACACCATTGGAAATTAAATTAGATTTGAAATTTAGAAATTAAGACAAAAATTTTAAACATTTATTATCAATTCATTTAAAAAATAATAAACCCATTCCATGTTCACATGAGTAGCCTGTTTGGTGAAAATCAGAGGGGTGGCGTTGTGTTCCATGTCTGAAAATCTCTTTAACATCTGCCTTAATAGAAGACAGCTGGAGTCCCATGTCTGCTTCCACCTGTTATATTACCACACATTAGCCTCTGGAAAACTCCACAGTGTACTTGTGAGAGTATGAAAGTGAAAAAGGCAAAACCACGTCTTAGTATCACCGTGGAAATCGTTTTTACTACGTGGAGCCCCGGAAAGGGTCTCAGGAACCCGCAGGCCCCACATCCCATCTGAGAAGCTCAGGCTCAGACTCCTTGAACCTCATAGAGCATGTGGCCCAACCCCCGCAGGGGACAGATGGGGCACGGAAGCTCAGAGGAAGGGGAGATGCCCAGGGTCACAGCTGAGTGGGCTCTAGTGGGACTCCCAGCCAGAGCTTCCCCCTGCCCTGCCAGTGTTTTTCAGCGAACCCTTCCTCCTGCAAGAAGGGTCAGATGCCTGCTTAGAAGCAGGGGTCCCCCGTCAGCTGTGGAAGAGTTTGTGTGAATTCTCCTGAGACCTGTAGGCAGAGTGAAACCTCCTAACGGGCGCCTACTGCACTGCCACCACCACCCCTGGTTGCGTGACACGAAATGAAATTTAGACATTTGACCGTTTGGGCACTGAAAGCTGAACATTGCATATCTCTGTGGGCTCCTCCCTCTTGCCTGTGCCCGTGCCCCGTCTCCTCACCCTGTTTCTGACCTTCCCATAGCCCATCCACTTGGCTGGGCCAGTGCTGCCTCCCCCCCTGCCTGCCGCCTCTTCCTCTCCTGGCCAGTCCTCCACTCCTGCTCCCTGAGCTTGAAGACCAGCCTTGACCTGGCTCTACAGCATCCACCTCCCCGGCCCCTTCCCAGCCCCTCCCCAGCACTGCTTCCTGGGTCCCCAGCACTGGCTTCTGTT
>NW_005871705.1:0-19484 GCF_000147115.1 Myotis lucifugus | reverse complement strand
ACTATGTCTGAGACTATCAGATATGTGTGGGTGTTGTCTCACCCCCCAAATGGAGAGTATTGTTCTTCTTCATGCAAGGACACAGGTCGAGAACGAAATGCAGTAACACATGTAAATCTGATAACACAAAGCATCCCCATATAAGCACTCATCCCAGCCGTTGCTGTTAATTATTTCATCACAAACACACGTCGAAGTTTGTTTATCCCACTTCTCACCATTAGGCATTTTCCTTTGGGCAAAGAAGTTATCATAGGCCCCAGGGTCAGTTATTTTTACATTTCTGAAGCCCCCCCCCCCCCCCCAACCTCCCCACTGCGTTCTCCCTGCCCCTCAGGACAGTGATGATTTCTACCTTATGTTTGGAGTTCTCATGTGGTATCAGTAGCTTTTGTCTCTTGCTATAGTAAGTGTTCCTTCAGCTGAGGGGAACCATATCTGGCTCATGGCTTCCTCACCCCCGGCCCCCTGAAGAGCTCAGCTGAGGGTCTTGTTCAGCCAGCACTTAGTGAACCGAGCAGGGATGGTTCTTGACACTGGCACTGACTCTCTCCACAGGCTCTGCAGAACATCGCTGCTATCAGCCTCGCCATCAACTACCCAAACAAGGCAACCTGCCTCTGGAATGCCGACTGCTAGCTCCTGGGAGGCCTGCATGGAACCAGCGAATCTGACCCCGGGGTTTTAGAGCAGAAATCCAAACTCATTCAGGAAAATCCCTGCAGCGCCAGCGCCTGGCTTTCCTTGAGCTCCACTTCTACTCCGATCAGATTGCCCAACAGGCTGGACACCGGCACGTACCGTAGCATGTGAGGATAAGCAAAGCAGTGCAGCACTATCCAGAGAGGGTGTTCAGAGTCGCTTTCTCCAGGGTCTGTCTCGGCTGAGCTGGAGCTGCCCGCACGTGCCCTCCGGGTGAAGACCAGTCTGCAGAGCCGCCTTTCTCGGCAGGGCCCACAGCGGCGGCCTAGGAGCGCCTCTCTTGCTTTAGCTTTCTGAGACTGGGCCATCCCACCTGAAGTCAGTGAGAGCCCGCCTGCCACCACCCGGTTCCCAGCATTTAGTACGGGGCCAGGTGCCGCGCCAGCTCCCTAGCCAAGGCCGTCCCAGAGAAATCCTCGGTGGGAACACATGAGAACATGTGCCCTGGGAACAGCACAGGCCGCCCAAGGGCGTCTGCTCATGCTCCCAGCACATCCAGGTTTTTTCAGTTGTTTTAACATATTTTTGTTTTTAGAACAGAACTGCACTGCCTCCCTGAGAGGGCGTCAGGAGAGTGGCCAGTGGCCCAGGCACTCAGGCAAACTGGTTTGTGTGAAAGCAGCAGAACTAAGGAATCTCTTTAGTTTCTGTGCCTGAAAAGACCTGAAATGTCACCAGAGGATCTTATTTTGGAAGTCACACAAACAAGCAGACCCAATGATTTTCTTTCTGCTCCGTGGCCACAGGAACTCATCACACCCCTCGGAGCTCTGCGCAGTCACTTGGCTGTCACTTGTCCAGCAATAACTACATTCGTTCCAATGAATGCTGTTTCCACTTTTCTTTTTATGGTTGTAGTCTTGCCCTGAAGTGCTGATTATTACTCTTTCCAAAGCCACACTCTGGAGCGTGAAGCCAGATTGGCATGCGGAACGTATGTAAGCCTCAGTGGGACTTGTGGGCATAAGAAATGCCTGAGGCTGCTGCCATTTAAGGGCTGGTGTCTGGGCCTGAGCACGTCCCACAGGCGGGACCAAACCCCAGTCAGGCTGGTCGTAGCCAGGGCCAAGGTGAGCAGGTCAGCACGGCCGTGGCCTCCAAAGCCCCTCTGCAGGCTCCACAGGTATCTGCACAGGAGAGGCCAAGGCTGCGGGTCCCGGGAAGGCCTTCCTGCACGGGCACTGCTGCCTTCTGGCTCTGGAGGCCCAGGCGTAGCGACCTTCTGCAGCCCAGCTCTCCATCCTCAGCCAGGCCCAGCTGCGTGTGGAGCCGTGGGGAAGGGAGAATTCAAAGGAGACAGAAACGGATGGGGCAGGTCCCGAACTTGGTGACCTGGGGCTCCTCACCCTGACCTGGTCTCCCGGGGTGTTGGGATGTGGTGAGACAGGCGCTGCCAGCTTGGTAGAAACCCTTTCTCCTCTTTTGCTCTGCCTGCATCCCCAGAGGAGGCCCCACGCTCCATACACCCAGACCCAAGTAGGAGTCACCGTGAGGAGGGAAGTCACAGGACAAAGAGGTCCCCACCGCGGGCTCAGACTCACTGACGGACTCCCTGCCTGGAAGACAGACAAGCAGATGGTGCCACTCACTGCTTAACCTCGCCTCGCCACCCCCACCCCTCCCACCTCAGACTGATGCGCGGTGGAGTGGGGACAGACGGGCAGGTGTCACACCCTCATGGCAGTTGCCACCAGCTTTACCCCCTTGCTCCCATCAGGAAAATAAGTTGTAAATAAACACTGGACTCCTCATAGCTTCTCTCTATACACCACCCTTGCTGTTCTGGTCTCTTTAATTTGCATAGAACAAGCCTAAGTTTTCCCTTCAGACACAACTGCTGCTCTCTCCTGGCAGGGCCCGCCTGGCCCAGCATCCCTGCATCCCGCCCTGCCTCTGCTTCCAGCCCGCAGGTGGCGCTGCCGAGCCAGGCCCTGCTCTCCTGGCCCTCGTGACGCTGGTGACTCCCTCGGCTCCTGGTCCCCAGTCGGTGCCAGCAGTATCTGAGAGAACAGATTTCCATGAAGACCAACACCCCTTTGACTGCCTGGAATGAGATAACACTGGCAGGAATAAAGGTGTTGTGGAAACATGTGCCTAATCTATAAAGAAATTTCTGCTCCAAATCATGTATAATGAACAAACAGACACTGTTCCTAATGAGGAGTGACTTATTTTCATCATCGTTTTTAATTTGTTTTCTTACGGGTTTACGATTTTGAATTTTTCCTATTTGGTTGAAAGAATTTTGATTATATGAGCTGTGTTCAGCCTGTAAAAAGGATGTTAAGTTGTGGTTAAATATGCAAATGAAAAGAAATATATTGTACAAATTCTATATAAAAAAGTAAAGTGTGTGGGCCTTTTTTCTCCTTCCCCTCCTTCTGCCCCTCTTGTGAACATTATCCATAGTTTCTACCAAGCCCCAACTGATGGAATTTCTGGAATCTCAAGGCCTGGGGTTGAAAGGAATCAGAAAGTTCTAGGCCAGCGGTTCTCAACCTGTGGGTCGCGACCCCTTTGGGGGTCGAAGGACCCTTTCACAGGGGTCGCCTAAGACCATCGGAAAACACATATATAATTACATATTGTTTTTGTGATTAATCACTATGCTTTCATTATGTTCAATTTGTCACAATGAAATTGGGGGTCACCACAACATGAGGAACTGTGTTAAAGGGTCGCGGCATTAGGAAGGTTGAGAACCACTGTTCTAGGCTCCGGGCTGCACCTCCCACACCTCACTAAGCCTTGACCCCAGCCCTGCAGGGGGCGCCCCTGCTTCCTGGCTGGTCCTTTCTGCACTGCTACTCAGGTTTACGCACTTGCGACTCTCCCCAGCCCATCCCCACCACCCGCCTGCCCATCCTTCATCTCTTGGAGACACAGGACACAGCCTGCAGCTGTGAGGACGGCTGGGGGCCAGTCCCTGGGCCTGCTGCCCCTCCAAGGACGGGCTCGCCTGCCTGACCTTGCTTCTCACTAACCACAGGGCTGGCATCTGCCTCCCCTTGAGCCTCATGCTTATTCCTCGTCCACATGTCTGGTTGGTCACGTACCGCTCTGCTCCCTTCTCAGCCACGTTCCCGATGCTGAGGGCCGTCTCTTGGAAATTAGAGAAGATAGACTTTTTGGTGGGGTCTGGACTTAACCAACCTCATGGCCTGGCATCATCTGCCTGCCACGTCCTCCTAAAGCTCCCAAACTGCCTTCCGAGGAATCCTGGGCAGGAGCCGGGGCCCAGCCTCAGCCCTCACCACCCCGAGGCCAGAGAGAAAGCTGGTTGAGCATGAGACTCAGCAGAACCGGGTGCTCGCAATGTTGCCGGTGGAATGAGACCCTCTCACAGAGTCACAGGAAGGCATTCCGGGGGCCCACGGGGAGGGTGAGATTGGACGGTTAGGTTTATTATAGAAGCAAAATTAAAGGACAGTCCTGGGCTCAGCCTTGTCCCGCTGTGAGTGAAGGCCAGCCTTGTTTTCACCAGCCCAGAAACAGCCGGCTTCCAGAAATCCTGTGCCGTTGCTTCAGTCCGGTCAGTCCCTGTCCCCTCCTGCTGCTGAGTCTGTGCCCAGCGGGCGCTCTGGGCCCGCCCTTGGAGTCTGTGCGGCTGCCGTCCCCGTCCCCGGGGGCTGCTAGGACCCCAGGGCTGCTATGGAGCGAGAACGTGTGAAAGAGCCGGGTGTGAATGTTACTGAGGGAGAAAAAAGGGGCCCTTACCTTTGTTAGGCTGATTTTACTCTCTGGAGCTTGGGAAGAACTAGGCGCTTTTTCAAACTAACCAATGAACTTCCCAGTCTTTCCCAGACTCTTGTTGGGTCCTTCCCCTAACCAGGTCATTTTCTAGGTCTTCCGGGGTTCTGTGTCCCTATCCAATCCAACCCTTTTCCCAGGCTAGACTGACAGGACTTCATCTTTTCACCATCTTTTCTCTTACTGCTCCGTGCCTCAAAGTGGAGGCACCTCCATCTTGGCTTCTACTGGGCATGAGCTCAGCAGAGGAATTTCTCCTGCTGGTTTATCTTTCCCTCCGTAATGACCCTTAGTGACCCTTCCTGCCCGCTTGGAGGACGCGGGCCTGAGGCAGTGGTCCCCTGGGGACCTGTGAGCAGTTTCCTAGTGACCAGGCTCGGTGTCTGCTGCAGGTCCTCGGTTGGTTATGTTTAATAATGTTGATTCCCTTTGCTCCCTTCCTTTATGAATATCTAGCTACACCAAGGCCTGTGCAACCCCCAAGTCTCCCTCTAGGACAGGGGTGGGGAACCTTTTTTCTGCCAAGGGCCATTTGAATATTTATAACATCATTCGTGGGTCATACACGATTATCAACTTAAAAATTATCCTGCATATTTGGACCCTTAATTTAACTCCTAATGTCTTGGCAGAGCCTGACCAAATGGTTTTCCGTGCGTTACACGGGCCCTCAGGCCTGATGCCCCCCACCCCTGCTGTAAGACTTAGTGGTAACATTTTCACCCGCCCCCGTCCCGCCATGGGCCTGAGCACACTGGGCCTTGCGTCTAAAAAGTTGGTCTGGAGAAGCAGGCTGTTTGCCTTGTCTAAGCCCGGTGCTTCTGGCATGACTGGCTCTCTGCTTGGCTAGAAAGCAGGACCAGAGCTGCTGAAGGTTACCCGCTGAGACTGACCCACACACAGACAATAGAAGGTGGCAGAGGTCAAAGGCAATGGAAGGGAAACAGTTCAACCAGCCCCTCACTTGAGAGGGACGAGCTGTGAGAGGTCAGCTTGGGAAATGCACAGGAAGTGGCTCAGGTCTCCTGATGCCCAGCCACAGGCTGTCCCCACTGCGTGCACGTGCCCGTTCACTCAACAGATCAGCAGTGCGAGGTGTTGGGGCCTCCTGGAAGCCACCTGGTTAACACCCAGGCTCTCCGAGTGAGGGTGGACCCTCACAATCTCAACACGGCCCAGGGTGCGGGTGGTGCCCCTGTCCAACCACCTGCCCTTTCCCACCCACGCCCCTTCTTCCCTGCTAACAGATCCAGAGTTTGCAGGTGGTGACTGGAGGTACTTTAATCCCAGGAAAGGCAGGACCTACTAGCTCCTGAGGAAAGTCATGATTGCCTTAGGTCCCCCTCGGTAATACTGTATACATGCTGGATGCTCACTTTCCCCGCCCTGCCTGCCGTCAGCCTGCCTCTGGGGCCCAGTTCTGGAAAGAGTTAAGCTGAGGCCCGAGTGAGCGAGTGAGCGAGCGAGCGAGCGAGCGAGTGAGCTAGCGGAGCAGAGGCTTTGGGGAAGGGGTGTTGCCCGGCCCCTACTGCTCCCTTTGCCTGCTGTCAGAGAGCGGGATGCTTGGCACTCCCACTGCAATCTTGCCACCAGCACAGGAAACCATGAGGATGTGGGAGCAGAGGGTCTGACTCCTTAATTGTGACATTTGAGCACTGAGTGACCCCTAGAACTGTCCACCTCCAGGTGTAGTGGTGTGTGTGTGTGTGTGTGAGAGAGAGAGAGAGAGAGAGAGAGAGAGAGAGAGAGAGAGTCGGTCTATGTTGTTGGGTGATTTCTTACAGCTGAAAGTATTTCTAACCCAAATTTATGCAACAATTTGGCTCCAAAAGGCTGAAAAAATGTCATGGTTCCCTGTCTCATTACATCACAATGAACAGTATATGGAAAAGCAAATATGTAAAAGTTTCTGAAATGAATAAAAAACCCTCTTAACAATGTCCAGTCAAGCCACTGATAGCATTAAGCTGCAGGCATTACCAAGTTGTCCTTTTTTAAAAACCAATTTATAATAACCTATGGATATGAGTTCAGAGTCCATACAGCAGCTTCACTTCAAATTATCACGTGTTACGTTTTGTTGTAACGTCTTTCTTGTCTGACTGTGTGCCTTCAGCAGACTGGCCTTTCTTCATAGACTTTACTCTCCTCCTTTCTAGGGTTCTTGCACACGCAGCTGCGCTCACGTCCGGTGAGTTCTGCCCCGATTCCCTGGGTCTTCCGTTGCAAGTGAAACCCACTCCAAACTAACTTAATTTGAAAAGGGAATTCATTGACTTCCAAAGCTGAAAATCCCTAGAGTTGCATCTGGTTCCAGATCCGGGGGCTCGTGATGCCAGGTCAGTCTATCTGTCTCTTCCTCCCCATCTCCCTCCTCCCCCTCCCCCGCTCTGCTTCCCCGTTGGGCTTTCGCGAAGGTGAAGGTGAAAAGCCAGGTGGCTGGGCCTCGGGGCCTCGTCTCCCTTTCCGCCTGACTGCTGACCCCACAGTCCCCGTGAGGCTTCGCTAAGGTGGTAACTGATGTTTCCCAGCTATGATTTAACTTCATGTTTTAAAAACGACTTGGGAGACCCATGAATTTTCAGGCTGTCATCCCAAAACTGCTGAGCAGCACAACATCCATGACAACGGGGCAGAAGAGGTGCCTGGGAGATCCCCACACACCCCTGTGAGTCACGGCAACATCTGCTCAACCACTCACTACCCTGCCGGGCGAGATGCCCCGAATCGGGGGGAGCTCACCATGCGTGAGCGGAGAGATTTCCTCCACAGGAGTGAGCGAAACATCCCCAAACGACCAACTCAAAACCAAAAAGGTTACATGGAAAAGAATGCGCACAAGTGTCTTGAGCAGATACACACAGACAAGCAGGGCCATTCGTATTAGGCAAGGCAATTCAAGAACAAAAAATTAAACTAGACCAAAAATCATTTTATGTTTGAATATTTTCTATAAACAGTATACTTGGCAATAAAAAACACTTTCCACCCTGGCCAGTGACCACAGCAGTTAGAGCGCCGGCCTGCACACCAGAGGGTTGCGGGTTCGATTCCCAATCAAGGGCACGTACCTGGGTTGCAGGTTCCATCCCAGTCCTGGTCAGGGCACATCCAGGTGGCAACCAATTGCTGTGTCTCTCTCAGATTGATGTTTCTCTCTCAGCCTCCCTCTCCCCTCCCTCCCTTCCGCTCTCTCTAAAAATCAATGGACAAAATCACCTCAGGGGAGGATTAAATAAACAAACAAACAAAAAACACTTTTCTGCAGCAAATCCCACAAGAAGTTACATAAAGCAAAAATTGTTAGAAATGTGTGGAGAATTGGGCAAACTCAATAGCAATGGGAAGTAGCATCTTTCTCAATTGCTAGCGGGTTATTTGAAAGGATGAACAGCAGAGGTGTAAGGAAGCCTTTGTGACAAAGCTCCCCTGTTTCCCAGCTGGAGGGGTGAGCAAGTAACCATCCCTTAGGGCCACACAGGTGATTGGCCCAGGCGTGAACACCTGACCCAAGTTAGGGCAACCGGGTCCTTTTGGAGATTCGGGTTTGAGGAGCCCAAGGCTGTGGTGCCCCCTGGGTCTGGGGAATTGTGTAAAGTTGGGGCTGGTGGTCATGCTGAGCGGTGCTTGAGCAAAGGGAGCTCCCCTCCGGGCGGATGTTGGAGATGAGGAGAGAGGTACAATAAACCTCCCCAGCGTAGAGTAGCTTCCTGTTACCTTCTTCTTCCTTCCAAGCCCAGCTACGGTTCCTGCATGTCGTTTCTGTGAGAGCGTCCCTCTCTACTTGTTGATGTGAGTGGGCTTTCAATAAATATTTTTAAAGCAGAACTTTGATCATGGAAATATTCTCAAATAGTTAGTGGGGATGGAGGGACAGCATGGTGAATATACTAAAAATTACTGAATTGCGTTTCCTTTTAAAATGGTAAATTTGATGTTACATGAATTATATCTCAATAACGAATTTAAAGCAGAAATTACATGCCATATGTTTACTAACGGATGTTATTAACAGATGTTATTAACAAAAGGTTTAGAAATCCAACCACCAGAAAAAGGGAAGTCTAGGTCTTTCTTTGGTGACAAGAGAAAGTCCAAACTGCAATTACACAGTATTTTGAAGTTAATGACAGTGAGAAAACATAAAAGTTGTGTGTGTGTGTGTGTGTGTGTGTGCATGTGTGTAGTGGGGGTGGGCAGAGTTTTATTCAAGGAAATCATAACTATAAGTGCATTTTTTAACATAAAGGAAACAAAATTAAAAGAACTAACATTTTATGTCAAGAAGTTAGAAACAACAACAAAAAAAAAACCCCCACAAAATTAATGTAGCCAAGATAACAAAAAAAAGAAAGAATATTTTAAAAATAAAATAATGGCCCCAACTGGTTTGGCTCAGTGGATAGAGCATCGGCCTGCAGACTGAAGGGTCCCAGGTTCGATTCCCGTCAAGGGCAGGTACCTTGGTTGTGGGCACATCCCCAGTAGGGAGTGTGCAGGAGGCAGCTGATTGATGTTTCTAACTCTCTATCCCTCTCCCTTCCTCTCTGTAAAAAATCAATAAAATATATTTTGCATAAAATAATGAATTAGAAAAAATAAAAAGCAAAGTGGATGAATGTGGGCTCTAGACATTCACACAGCTAACAGGTCCACCATCATTCCTGTAAATAGCTAGCTCGTTCCTGTCCTGTGGAGGCCGCTGGCCTGAGCTGCTCCTTAGACAAGGGGAGCCTCTGATAAGAACTTGAGTGGAGCCCTGACCAAGGGAGGGCTGTGGGTAGCGAGGCATAAAGACCTCTGTCCAACAGGGACCATGGCCGTTAGCGTGATAGCAAAGATAGAAGCCGTAAAAGAGGAACGGACACCTTTGACTGCAGAAGTTAGGACTGTTGCAAAGGGGAGGGAAGCTTGTTGGATTGTATTTGAGAAACAAAATAAAGTTTAGTTCCTACCTCACACTTTACATCAATATAAACCCCACAGGAAAAAATACAACTGGCTGATGAGCACCTGAAAAGATGCGCAATCTCACTTGCAACTGAAATGGAAATCAAAGCAATTGTTTTATCCATGAGATTGGCAGGAACTAGAAAATTCTACCCTGCGCAGATCTCTCGCGCATTGTTGTGGGCGTGCAAACCGGTACAGCCTTTCCGGAGGACAGTTTGGCAGGATCTATCCAAATGCTGAACGCATCCACCCTTAACCCAGCAATTTCACACCCAAGAACGGATCCTGCGGAAACTTTAGGACAGTGATGGCGAACCTATGACACGCGTGTCAGAGGTGACACGTGAACTCATTTTTTGGGTTGATTTTTCTTTGTTAAATGGCATTTAAATATATAAAATAAATATCAAAAATATAAATCTTTATTTTACTAAGGTTGCAAATATCAAAAAATTTCTATATGTGACACGGCACCAGAGTTAAGTTAGGGTTTTTCAAAATGCCGACACGCCGAGCTCAAAAGGTTCGCCATCACTGCTTTAGGACGTGCGCACCAATGTGTATCACAACACTGACTGCAGCTTGTGGGTAAGAGCGAAAAACAGAAAGACCACAAGACCCACGCATGGAGGGTCCCATAAATAAGCGGTGGGACTTCTCCTGGCGTGACGACGTGAAGAGCTCCACAGACCCACTCCCAAGTGAGGCTGCTGCAACTCTGTTTAATAAACCCGACCGTTTAGACTCTCTGGACAGAGTCTTAAGAATGTGCAGCAATTGATGAAACATTTACTTGAGAAACTCTATTGAAATTTGGTAAGAGCAGTGAGATAGAGAGAGTATCAGTAAATAGACCTTCTTTTAAAAGAAGCAAGGGGGAAATTCTGGAGTTGGTAAGTACAGTAGCTGAAATGAAAAATTCACTCAAGGGGCTCAGTAGTAGATTTGACATAGCTGAAGAAATAAATAGTGTATTTGGAGACAGATTGATAGAGACTGTGCAGTTTGAAGAACAGAGAGAAAAAGAATAAAGGAAAATAAAGAGAACCTCAGAGAAATGTGGGACACCTACCTGCATATATGAAGTGGGAAGAAGGAGAGAAGAGAGAGAAAGGGGGGGAAATATTCAAAGAAAGAATGGCTGAAAACTTCCCAAGTTTTAAAAACTCTACATATTCAGGAAGCTCAGTGAAGTCCAAGTAGTATGCATACAAAGAGATTGACAAAAGACACATCACAGAAAAAAGCTGAAAGTCAAGGAGAGAATCTTAAAAGCAGCAAGAGAAAAATTATGCATCATTTACAAGGGAACCCCAATAAGATTAACAGCTGAAAGCAAGTGACCCTGGACAATAATTTGAATCCATATGAAAAGACAAAGAGAACTAGTATAGGTAATAATGTAATCATAAGACAATATAGATGAATTTTTTTCTCCTTTCTTAACTCACTTAAAAATCAATTATATGCAACAATATGTCATAATGTATTGTAGGGCCTATTTCATATAGAAATGTTATATATTTACCAATAACAGGAAAAGGAGATGGGTGGGAGTACAGCTGTATTGGGCTAAGGAAATACCTCCAGATGGTAACTCAAATCCACAGGAACAAATGAATAGAACCAGAAATTATAAATAAAAGATTAAGATAACAAAAGCTATAAATATATACTTGCTCTCCTCTTCTCTCAGCTTCCTTAAAAGTAATAAAATTATGTAAAGCAATAATTATGACAATCTGTTGTTGGGTTTGTAACATTTATAGATGCAATATGTATAACAATAATGCCACAAAAAGGGTAGGGACAGTTATATAGGAGTAATGTTTCTATACTTTTCACTGGCATTAAAGTTATTATAAATCTGAAACTGATTCTCAGTTAAGATAGATGTAGTAAGCCTAGAACAACAACGAAGGAAATAATGCAGAATATATATAGTGAAAAAAATCATTAAAGAAATGTAAATGCTACATTAAAAATATTTACTTAATGCAAAAGAAAGCAATGAAAGAGAATAGAGGATCAAAGAAGACATGAAACATGAAAACAAAAAGTAAATTATCAGACATAAATTCAACTAGATCAAAAATAATGTTAAATGCAAATGGATCAAATAATGCAATCAAAGGAGAGATTATCAGACTATATAAAAACAAGATCCAACTTTATGCTGTTTTAGAAACACTTTAGATTTTAAAATCCTATATAATAAAAGCCTAATATGCTAAGTGTCCTGTCATCCAGTTGGCCATTCAACCAATCAAAGCGTAATATGCTCATGATATGCTAAGGCCACTCAACTGCTCACTATGACATGCACTGACCACCAGGGGGCAGATGCTCTGACCGGTAGGTTAGCTTGCTGCTGGGGTCCAGCCAATCAGGACTGAGCAAGACGGGCTGGACACACCTTGGAGCCCTCCCGCATCCCTCCTCGGCCCCGATCATGCACTGATGGGGTCCCTTGGCCTGGCCTACACCTTCTTGCAATCTGGACTGAGGGACCCCCCCCCCCACAGTGCACGAATTTGTGCAGCAGGCCTCTAGTACAAATAGATTGAAAGTAAAGGAATTGATAAAGATATGTCACACAAACAGCAAACATAAGAAAACTGGAATGGGCTATACTAATAGACAAAATGGACTTTAAAACCAAAAAATGCTACTGGAGATAAAGAGGGACATTTTATAATGATAAAAGGGTCAAACCATCAGAAAGATATAATGATTATAAACATATATGCACCTAATAACAGAAAACCAAAATACATAAAGCAAAAACTGAGAGAAATGAAGGGATAAATAGGTAATGCAACAATAGTTGGAGACTTTAAGACTCCATTTTCAATCATGGATAGAAAAATGGCACAGATCAGCAAGGAATGTGAAGACTTGAACAATACTATAAGTCAACTTACCCTACCAGACATTCATAGAACACTCACGCAACAACAGCAGCACGTACATTTTTTGACATGCATATGGGACATTCTTCAGTACAGACTTATGCTAGACCATAAAACAAATGCCAATAAATTTAAAAGGATAGACATAACACTAAGTATGTTCTCCAACTACAGTGAAATTAAATTAGAAATAAATTGTTATTTTGTTGAAAGAAATTTAGAAAATTCACAAATATATGGAAAATAAGCAACATATTCCTGAATAACCAATGGGTCAAATAAAAAAAAGAAAATTAGAAAATTAAATGAATAAAATGAAGATAAAAAACCAACAACGAGTAGCTAAAGCAGTGCTGAGAGGAAATTTTATAGCTGTAAATGCTGACAATAACAGAAGAATGATCTCAAATCAATATGACAATGATAAGAGAAAATTAAGCCTAAAGGAAGCAAAATAAATATTAGAGGAAACAAATGAAATAGGGAATAGAAAAACAGAGAGAGCTACCACATTAATTCAGAAAGGTTGCAGGATGCAAGGTCAATGTACAAAAATCAATTGGATTTCTCCACATTTGCACAGAACAATCTGAAAATGAAAATAAGAAAACAATTCCAATAACAACAGCACCAAAAGAATAAAATACTCAGAACTAAATTTAACAAAAGGAGTGCAAAATTTATAGTGTGGAAACCACTAAACATTGTTGAAATAAATTAAAGATCTAAATAAATGGAAATTGTAGATCAGAAGACTTAAGATGCAATACTCCCCGAACTGATCTAGTACAATCCCTATCCGATTCCCACACCACTTCTTTGAAGAATTGGTGCACCGATTCTAAAATTCACATGGGATCACACAGGACCTTGAATAGCAAAACAATCTGAAGGAGAACTCTCACTCTCAATTTCAGAACTTACTATAAAGCAACAGAATTTCAGGACAGTGTGATACTGGCCTAAAGATAGACATACAGAACAATGATAAGCTGGAAAAATAGCCACAACATATACAACAAAGGGTTGTTTTTCATAATCTATAAGGAGCCCTTACAAATCAATAAGATAAAGATCAACCCACCAATAGAAAAATGGCCAAGAATCTGAAACTGACAAAAATACAAAACTGAAAAAAATACAAAATGACCAATAAGCAAATGATAAATGTTTGTCTTCACGAGTAATCAAAGAAATGCAAAAAAGAAAAAAAAGGTGCAAATGTTCACTTACCAGATTGGCAAAATGGGTAAAGCTGCATGCGGGTGGGTGCAAACACCAGGCTCCGCGGTGCTGGGAGAGAGCCAGCCGGAGTCTCCCCTGTCCCGATTGGCCTTGGCAACAGGTCAGAGCTTTAAAGGAGCAAACCTTTAGCACCCAATGTTCCCCTTCTAGAGACTCATCCTATATAATAAAAGGCTAACATGCAAATTGTCCCCTCGACCAGGAGTTCAACCAGGGGGCGGGGCCGGCCAACCGCCCACAGCCCCTCTCCCCCACCAGCCCTGCCCTATCAGCCCCTATCGGGGTGGGCCGGCCGGACCCCACCATTGCACAAATTTGTGCACCGGGCCTCTAGTCTATATAATAAAAGCCTAAGTAACCATTACGGTGGAATGACCAGAACGACCAGTCACCATCATGTACACTGACCACCAAGGGGCAGACACTCAACGCAAGTGCTGTCCCCTGGTGTCAGTGTGCTCCCACTGGGAGAGCCCTGCTCAGCCAAAAGCTGGGCTCATGGCTGGTGAGCGCAGCGGTGGTGGCAGGAGCAACAAGCACTAAGGAACAGCAAGCAGGTGGGCAGTAAGGAATGAGGGGTCCCGGACTGCAAGAGGGATGTCCTACTGCTGGCTTAGGCTCATGGGGAGCAGGCCTAAGCCAGCAGGCAGACATCCCCCTAGGGGTCCTGGGCTGCGAGAGGCTGGGCTGAGGGACACCCCCCTCAAGTGCACGATTTCATGCACCAGGCCTCTAGTCCAGAAATAATTGGCTAATGTGCTCAGATGTATCTTTTAAGACACTGAAGACCCTGAAAACATCCACATTAGAAAATGTATTAAATAAAATTAAATACTATGTAGGTGCTTTAAATAAAACTGTGCATGTATCTTGATTAACATGTAAAAATGTTCACAATATATTACTAAGTGGAAAAAGGTATAAATAATGTCAATAGTCCTGTTTATATAAGAAAAACATATTTTTAGCAATTTTTAAACCTGTTTGTTATTCCACTTATTGATGCATTTATTGGTTGATTCTTGCATTGGCTCTGACCTGGGATTGAACTCGAAACCTTGACTTATCAGGACAATGTTCTAACCAACTGAGTTCCCCGGGCAGAATGAAAAATAATATTAGTTACCTATAGAGAAAAGTCTGACAAAATTTGCAGTAAAATATTAACATTGGTCACCATTGGTGGCAAGATTATGGGAAATTTTATCTCTTTGTGCTTATCTGAATTTTGAAAATTTTCTACAATAAAAGTGTAGTACTATATAATAAAAAAGGGGGGAAAGGGTGGTGGTTTTTTTTTTTAAGTTCTATTGTGAGAGTTTGCTTTTTCAAGTTTTGTTTTTAAATGTGTCCCAGGGCTTGGCTTTCTGGGCTCCCGGCTGGAATATGCGCCGGTTTCCTGCTTGGGGAATTGTGTTTTTCCAGGTTGCCTGAGAGGCACTGGGAATTTGGAACAAAGAGGAGCTGCCCTTTTCTCACAGAGCCCTGACCCCCTGGGCCTGTGTCACCGCACGCCCTGGACACGGAGCCCCACACAGCACCCTGCTGCCCGGTCAGGCCTCAAGCCCCCCTACCCAGAGCCAAGCACCCGGGCCCATGTATTTCACTCACCTGCAGTCAGGTGAACACTGCAGCCCGAGACTCTGCTCGGGGCAGCTCCCCTCCTCTTGGAGGGTTTTCTCTCCCTGTGGCTCCCCCAGCAGGACGAGGCCTGTGACCCAGGCCTGGCCAATCAGAGCCTTCTGTTTCCGTGCCACAGTGATTGGTCCAGGGCTGGGCCTGGGACCCGAGTCATCCCAGTGAAACTGTCCCAGGACGTTTGCGGTGGCGGACGGCTTGTCTCCTGGTACAGCCAGCCTGAGGCCAGCTCGCCTGGCTGGTCAGTCCCATACGCCCGGAGTTTCCCATTTGGCACAACCACTCTGAGATGGCTTTTTGTCACTTGCAACCAAAAGAGGCCTAACGAGGAGCCGGTGCTGTGTGAGGCCCAGAGACACGGTGGTGAGGGCAGAGCCAGCCTCTGCCTCCTCGTCCACAGCCCAGCGAGGTCCAGGCTTCCTCCCGGAGGCTGGCCTGGCCCGTGGTCTTCCCGCCGGCCGGCCCTCTGGGTCCCTCCAGCGGAGCCCGCAGGTTTGGGAAACTCTGCCACACGATCCTCACAGGAGGGCGAGAAGCTGGACTCACATCCCCCAAAGGCTTGACTTCGGGTTCCAAATTCTTACTGTCTCCACGGCAGCTTACATTTCGTGTGGACTTTTCGTTCTCTAGCGGTACGTGTGGACACCAAAGGCACGGTCTCCTCCCGTGTGTCCCGTGAGTTGGACGCGGGGCCCTTATCCGATACGCGATTTGGGAATCGTTTCCCGCATTCTGTCAGGTGTCCTCTCACTCCCTTAACCGTTTCTTTGATGCACAAAAGTTTGTCATTTTGGTGAAACCCAATGTAGGTTTTCGTTTGTTGTTTCTGCTTGTACTGTCATATCTAAGAAACTGTGGTCAAGTTCAAGGTTATGAAGATGTCCCCGTTCTCTCCTCAGAACAGTTCATTTTGTAAGTGGTATGAGGCAAGGGTTCAGCTCCACTCGCCTGCATGTGGGGAGCGAGTTGTCAGACACACAGACCCTAGGGTGCGTGTCCCCCGGTTCCCCCGGGAACCTTGAAGAGGGCACACACAGCAGTTTAGAAAAGACGGGCCCAGTGCAGCCAGGATGGTTGGGGTCTGAGAGGACAGGGGACAGACTAAGAGAAAGGAACAGTATGACAGGACCAGAGGACAAAGCAAGAGGGGGAGGAGCTGGGGAGGTGGGAGGGCACTGAAATGAGGGGGCCAGGGTAGGCCAGCTGCTGCGGGAGGGAGAGCCCACCCCGACCAAGGGGCAAGTCAGCTGAGCCCAGGGCCCAGAGCCTGGGGTCGGGGTGAGGCAGAGACAGGAGACAGGAGGTGGGCTGGAGCCGCGGGCTCCTCACTCACCCCACCTGGCTGGCCCTGGAGAAGGACCCTCAGAGGGTGACAAGGGCGTAGAGCACCTTGCTGACTGTTCTCAGCTCCTGGAAAAGCCATTGGCCCTGACCCCTCCCCCCCATCGGGTTTACGCCCCTCCACAATGACGTCAGCATTTCCCGGCAGCAGGTGCAGTGGCCAAGCTGGTGAGTTCGGGGACCCACCTGTCAGGGTTCATTCAGCTCCTGGATCTACCCCAGACACGTGCGTGACCTTGGGTGAGTCACTTAGGCTGTCCGAGCCCCTGAGCCCCCGATAGATGGTCAGAAGAGGAAACCCTCAGGGGGAATAACCTGAGTCAGGTCATGCAAAGGGCTAGGACAGTGATGGCGAACCTATGACACGCGTGTCAGAGGTGACATGCGAACTCATTTTTTTGGTTGATTTTTCTTTGTTAAATGGCATTTAAATATATAAAATAAATATCAAAAATATAAGTCTTTGTTTTACTACGGTTGCAAATATCAAAAAATTTCTATATGTGACACGGCACCAGAGTTAAGTTAGGGTTTTTCAAAATGCCGGCACGCCGAGCTCAAAAGGTTCACCATCACTGGGCTAGAATATACCCGCCCCCGGTGGCATGCCAAGTATCCGTTCATGTCTCATCTTAGGAAAATCGAGGAGCAGGTACCCAGGCTGTGTAGTGACCCTGATTTCCTAGTTATGTCCACACTTGGATTTCTTACAAGGCTGGTGTGGACACTCACAAGGAGTAGGGATTGTGTCTTGGTGTTTTAACCGGGCCTGCTCCTGGCTGGGACAGGAGGCCAGGGCGAAGGCCACGCTATCAGTTTGACCCGAGCGAGCCAGGCTGTGTGCCTGGCGCGGGCCGGCCGCAGCAGGAAGCGGTTGCTACCGGGACTCCCTGACCCTTGACCCTGGGGCTGCCTCTCTGGGAGGAGCCCAGGCAAACCCTTGTCAGGTGTGGGTGCTGGGAGCCTCACGGCTGCCACCAGGCTGGCGGGTGCCCCATCTCTCCGAGGGGAGGGGCCTTGCCCAGGGTTTCCTGCATGTCCCTGGGGATGGAAAGCCATTGTGCCCTGGCTCTCTGCACCCGCACAGGAGGCCGGGTCTGGGTCCCGGGGCCCCGGGAGTCTGAGATGCCTGGTGTCGGCGTCTGCCCCACCCCTGCCCCCGCTGCAGTCACATCCGCTGTTTGGCCTCCGGTGTGGGATCCGCAGCACCTCCTTGGGGGGAAGCTGGCATTGTGTTCTCAGTGGCCGGTTGTGGAAAAATCATACACACAGAGCCGAGTAAACAGAGACCCGGGGCCGCCGCCATGGGAACTGCCCGGTGAGGTGGCGGTGCAGGCCGGGAGGAGGCTGCGGCTTGGCCGAGACCCACCTTGGAGCCAGGAATCTGCCGACACAGATCCAGAGGCCTAAGGGGTGGCCTGGGGAGGTCAAGGATTCCCCAAGGTCACCCAGCGAGCCAGGGCCAGGGCCAAGGGCAGCACCCAGGCTCCGGGCTCTCGCGCTCCGCTCCCTGCTCCCAGCCAGAGAAGCCGGTAGACAAACAGCAGGAATTGCATTTTGAACTGTCATTCGGAGGAGCCTTGGGGGAGCCCTCAGCCTTTCCCAGACCCTGGCCTCTACGGGTGCCCAGAACGAGGAGCCAGGGACACCAGGAGTTCCAAGCACGGCCTGTGCTGTTCAGTTAAAGCCCCTCACAACCCCCAGCAAGATGCTAGCGCCTGGAGAACACTGGCACCAGGACGCCTGAGCCTGTGGGCAGAGTTGGCACCTGGGAGGGATCCGCACCTGGAAGGTGTGAATCAGAAAGACTCGGTGGGCGGCGAACACGGATGACACGCTGCCTGTCCTCCCTTGTTAGGGGCCTATTAAGGGTCACCCCCCTTTAAGTGGGTGCTGAATCGCTTCGCGATGACAAGCGGGAAGAGAGGCGAGCTGTGGCTTTCCTAGCTGGGCTTCCCCGACTGAGTTGTAGCCACAGCCCTTTGGAAGTGGCTGGACCCCTGAGCCCCCTCAGGGCTTGGGCATGAGGTCGGTTTGGTCTCAGGAAGCTACTACCACTTCCTGTTTCTAAGAATAAGGATCAAAAACACTTCCCGCCCTGGTCGGTTTGGTTCAGTGGCTAGAGCGTCGGCCTGCCTGGGGCGGGCTCTTCCTGGGCAGCAAATAGACAGGTGATGGCTGGCAGGGGGTGTGGTGGGGGGCGGGAAAGAGGTGGAGAGAGGTCATATTTGATCAGTTTAGAGCCATCAGATCAAAGAGCACAGACCATGCTGCCTGGGGCTAGACCAGCCGTGGGCAAACTACGGCCCTCGGGCCGGATCCGGCTCGTTTGAAATGAATAAAACTAAAAAAAAAAAAAAGACCGTACCCTTTTATGTAATGATGTTTACTTTGAATTTATATTAGTTCACACAAACACTCCATCCATGCTTTTGTTCCGGCCCTCCGGTCCAGTTTAAGAACCCATTGTGGCCCTCGAGTCAAAAAGTTTGCCCACCCCTGGGCTAGACTCTTTCCAGAAAGACAAGGCCAGGTCTAATGAGCACATCCAATAGCCCAGCAATGCACCTGCTTCTGCCCGGCCCTGATCACACCTGATTTTTGTTAGTTTAATAGGCCTGTATGGAAACCCTCACACCATATGCATTTGTGTTTCTCTTGCCGGAGAGATTCTCTACTTTCCCGCCACATGTGCACCTGGGGGCACCGGGCCAGCTGGTGCCCGGTCCCCACAGTGCCAGACGGGAGCCGGCGTGTGGCTGCTGCCGACAGCATGCCCCTCCCACGTGTTCCCACTCTGTAGCCGTCCTCTTGGCATTTATGGCAGAAAATGTCATCACACAAGCAGGCATCGTTTTCATTTGCCCTCGCCGATCTTCTCTGGGACAACACTCCCTGTTTCGTCAGTACTTGCATTTCGCTCCTCTCGGTGCGTTTCATCTC
>NW_005871704.1:429226-441476 GCF_000147115.1 Myotis lucifugus | reverse complement strand
CAAAGACAGACTCAAGGACTAAAATAGAAACAAATATTTATGGAAATAGCCATAAGGAACAGTCAGAGGAACAGCAGATTAAGACATGCTAGAACACTACATGAATCTGGCATAGTCACTGCTCCAAAACACACACAAAAAAACCAGCTCCAAATCTGGGTAAAAGGGAGTAAACTATTCAACAGACAATGAAACAATTTGGCAATCTGTATTATCAAATAAGAATAATCTAGACAAGTCAAGACAGTGTTATGGAATATGGAATTTATGGAATTGGCACAAAGAGACAGCTGGACACTCTGAGGTTTCAGGAAAAGCCTTTATTCAAAGCAGCGCTGATGGTTCAGGGGACTCTAAGATCCAGATCCTGACAACTTAGACAATGAGATTTTCTCTTTATATATTCCTGAGTTTCTTTTTTTCCTAACTACCAAGCTTCTGTAGTGGACTCTCAACCCCTCACCCCCCAATTTGAGAATCAGAATGGTTAATTTAGATTGTATCCAAATGTCCATCCTAGATGGTGCCAGTGACCTCCCTCTAGTTAAGCTGTTACATCCTTGGTTTATGGCCCCTTGTAAATTGGAAGTATTTAGGTAAATAGCTCTTGCAAGACCAGATAATTAAGGAAGGGGCAGTGACTTCAGGAATGTATGTGCATTAGGGACATTGATTAGCTTAGGTCCAGAGTCCAGCTGCTAGTCTCCTACATTCTTTCACAAATGGAGTTAATTACCAGCTAGCAAGAGAGTGCAGTAGAAAGCAGGTTACTGGAACATATTCAGATTGCTAACCCCAAAAATGTGTCTTATGCTCCCCATCAACAGGATTATTGCAGTAAGGGAAGGAGGCTCTGGCGATGTGGAAAACAACCCAGCCATAGAGCTGCAAGCATCTCACAGGCCACGAAGAAAGGAACTGTCTTCACAGGAAGGACCAACAAGGTCTTGCTGGAAAGAACAGGTGAGGAGGGAGTGGGGTAATCAGGGAACTTTTTCCCCTGATGTTTGCTGACTCTTAGGCAGGATCTATAAGGAAGGGTTGTTGGCTGGGTCACAAGGAGGGTGGGTCAAAGTTCAGAGGACTGGAGAAAGGAGGGAATCTGAGTTAAGGTTTACTTGCACTTGCAAGCAGTTTCTTTTGATTGATCAGTGGAGGCAAACAGCTCAGTTCATCTTTATTGAGGCAAAATAATAATTAAATGGTTTGTGTCTGGCCTCATTATAAGTGAAAAGGGACATGGGTGAGTCTTATCTCTAAGTCATATGGGTCAGGGTGCTTCTGTGCAGTAAGCCATGTTTTGGGGGAAATCCTCAAAGCCTAAATTCAAGTTTGATTCTGAAGAACTGACCTGTAGCCTTATTCAAATTAGACCTTTAATAGGAGAAACTTACATACACGGGCAAAGCAGCTGCTTGCTCCCAGTGGTGGCTGGCAGGGAATAAATCCACACCCTCCAAGGACAGGGTCTCTTCTCCATAGGGGTTAACAGTGAAAGCATATGGTGGGTATCACATAGGTCACCAGAAAGAACAATGTATTTCCACGTTAACATATAACACCCACACTCTGTACCTTCATTAACCTTCTTCCTCAGGACATGACCTTTCTCAGGTTTCTGGGTCGTCAGCAAACCTGAGGCTACAGAGAGTTAAACAGGGATAGAGGGTTAAATAGAGAGTCCAACATGTTTCAGACCCTTTACTGCTGGAGACATATTACACCCCCTTCTTCCTTTCCAGCTTTGTTGACTGGTCTAATAATCAAATTGACATAAAACAGATTAACAGGAGAAAAACAAATATAATTACATATATACAGAAGCCCTCAAAACATATGAATACTCAAAGGCAGTCAAGCAATCGAGGCTCATACACCATCCTGGGCTAAGCAGAAGGGTGTAGGAGTCTGGAGCATAAAGGGAGAGGACAGTTCACAGGATGATGAGAAGAGCAATTGTTTGGTGAAAAAATGTTTGCCATGCCATACAGATAAGTCTTTCTGATTTAAAAATAATGTTTCACAAAATAATGAGAAAAGGAAATGTTTGGTTAAAAAAATGTTCTCTGTACCAGGCAGATAAAGTCTTTTTTTTTATATAAAAAGTTATCTCTGGTGACAGCTCTCTTCCTGGTATAGGAGCCCTATGTAAAAAAAAAAATGCATTTAAGAGAGAAGTTAAAAGCTTTTTGTGAGTCTGCTGGGTCTAAATTTCCTTCATCTTAAAATATAATTCACTTACCAAAGTGCCACATGTATTCTGTATCCCTTCAATATACAGGATTAAGACAACTGTGAGGTTGAGGAAGGATGTAGAGTGTAGATTCTAAGAGAAGGAACTGAGCTAGAAAGTAGGAAGAGGAAAAAGAGTGGTTGTGTAGGAACTGGGTTGTGGCCAGATTATGAGAGGCTTTGAAGGCCATGACCAGGTAATGTGACGATATCCTAAACCAATGAAGAGTTTTCAAAATTTTGTAAACAAATGATTTAAATATGAGTTTCAGGATGCAATGTCCACAATGGACCATAATAGGGAGAGAGACAACAGATTCAACAGCTTTTCATACAAATCAGTCAAATAAATAGGGCAAACCAATGCCCAATGTTCAATAAGTATCCTACAGGAACTTATTTAGGGGGAGAAATTAAAACAGGATTCCATGATATAAAAGGTGCCTCCATCACCATTTCCCCCATCAGAAGAGGATGGACACTCCAAAATGACTAGAGCCAGGAAGTTTGGATGAGTTTCTAATTCAATAAGCCATTCTATACCTTAATCCATCATGTCCAAGAGCATCTCCAATACAAAGGGAATAATAATGTTACTGGGCAGGGATGGGCCTGGATGGCCTGGAGCAGGTCTGCCTCAGGCCAGCCTGTAGTATGTGGGTGCTTGACTTTGTATAGAAAAGATTTCACAACACAAGTCCAGGTGATTTTCAGAGTATGCTTATTAAAGCCAGGGACTGTGAAACACAGGAAGAACTTAGGGTAGAAGAAGCAACAGGAGAGACCTTAGGCTGTGCAATGTTATAGCTTCCTAGAAACTGAGAAAAAAGTGAGCCAAGGCGGGCTGCTCTTAGCTCACTGGGCAGTCAGAGAAAAGGGGACCCTGAAGATAGGATCAGGGGGAAAGCACAGGACAAATTGCAACTGCCCTATTCTCTCCTGCTTGCAAGTCTCGAGGGGACCTTTAGAATTTAGGGGGAAGGGGCATGGGCATGCTCTACAGCAGCAGCTCTCAACCTTTCTAATGCTGCGACCCTTTAATACAGTTCCTCATGTTGTGGTGACCCCTAACCATAAAATTATTTTGATTGCCACTTCATGACTGCAATTTTGTTACTGTTATGAATCGTAATGTAAATATCTGATATGCAAGATGTATTTTCGAATGACCCCTGTGAAAGGGTCGTTCGACCCCCAAAAGGGTCGCGACCCACAGGTTGAGAATCGCTGCTCTAGAGTGAACCCATAGTGAATCTTTGTCCTGAGGACATTTCCTTTTCTTTCCTTTTCTTTCTTTTTCTTTGTCCAAGGGCAAGAATCTTAGGGGAGGGTTTCAGCAGAATATTCATCAGCTTTCCAGGTGCATTCTTAATGTGCTGATGCATCAAAATGAAGATATAGGGTAGTTTGGGGTAATTCTTTGGTCTGCTTTACTGTTTTAATTTTATCTTGGGTCTGCCTGGCTTTAATGTGTTTTTTTGTTTTGTTTTGTTTGTTTTTTTGTGTGTCTGGGTTTTTTTTGTTCCCCTAACTCCAATTGTCCTTGGATTTAGCTGGCACAAATGGCATTAATTGAATCTCTGTTCTCTATTTCCCAGACGAGGATGATTTAAGCTCTGTATTCCCTGGTTAGGGAGGGGAGGTATAAACCATTTGCTTTCAAGTGTCCATGATTGGGGAAGATAAGCTCTTGCGATTCATAAGCTAGTTGTTAAGTTGTTCAAATTGTTTGTCCTTGTTTAACTTTCTTGTCTCAGTTTCCCTATCCACTTGCCCAGGAATTTTCTTAGCTTCTTACTATCCTGCCACAATAAGATCTAGGATAGAAGGCAGAGATGCAGAGGCAAGTGAAAATTTTTTTAACTTTTTTATTGTGATACTAGAGGCCCGGTGCACAAAACTTTGTGCATTAGGGAAGGGGGTGGTGTCCCTCAGCCCAGACTGTGCCCTCTTACAGTCCGGGAGCCCTCAGGTTATGTCCTACTGATGGCTTAGGCCCCCTCCCCCCTAAGCTGCAATCTGGCCTCCCTCTGCAGGAGGCAACCAGGCCGATCAGGGGAAGGCACCATCACCCTGCCACTTTGCAGCTGCCCTCGGCCCATACAGTCGCTGCTTTGTCAGGAAGGATGTCCGACTGTCAGGTCTAATTAGCATATTATGTTTTTATAGTTATAAATAATTGACATATAACATTGTTAGTTTCTGCTGTACAATATAGTGATTTGACAAATTTATGTAACAAAATGATCACCACAATGTCTATTTAATATCCATCACCACACATAGTTACAACTTTTTTTTCTTGTGAAAAGAACTTTTAAGGTTTAGCTCTCTTAGCAACTTTGAAATATATACTACCGTATTATCAATTAGAGTCACCATGCTGTACAATACATCTTCAGGACTCATTCATTTTAGAACTGTAAGCTAGGATCTTCCTACCTCCTTTACCTATTTGATCCCCACAACTCCCACCCTTGGGAACTACCAATCTGTTCTCTGTGAGTTCTGTTGTTTTTGTTTCTGTTTGTTTGTTTTAATTTTCACATACCAGTGAGATTATATCTGTTCTCTAAGTGACTTACCTCACTTAGCATAATGCCTTCGAGGTCCATCCATGTTGTTTTAAACAGCAAGATTTCCTTCTTTTTTATGGTTGAATAATATTCCATTTTCTGTATCCTTTTATGTACCAAAGGATACTCAAGTTGTTTCCTTGTATTGGCTATTGTAAATAATACTGTAATGAGCATGGGGGTACCAATATTTCTAAGTTAGCATTTTCATTTCCTTCAGATATTTACCCAGAAGTGGGATTGCTGGATAATACAATTTGTTAGACATTGGAAAAGGCTGGACATGGCAAGAGTCTAAAGCAGCTCATGATTAGCACCAGAATCACAACTCCTCATACACATATTCTCTAACCACCTGATGGAAAGTAGCCTCAAGTTTCTCTCTGTCCTACTACCTGCTTATTCTTTCTTAGCACTTAATGCAATCTGAAGTTATTTTTCTTATTCGAGTATTTACAAGTTTATGGTCTGCTTACTCCCACAATCAAAGGGCAAGGATCTAACCTATCTTATTCAGTTATCCTACAGCACCTAGAGCATTCCCCACCTTGCTGACATACCTCAAAAAATATGTGTGGAATAAAGGCTGGAATTTTAAACATATCTTTGCTAACCTTCAGATCTATAGTACTAATATGATCTATTTTGTTTAGAGGCCTATCATCATGACGGGTACAAGAAAACAGAGACAGTAAACATAGAAAAGGTCCCTAGATTTATCAGGATGAAAATATTGTAGTGGTATTCTGGACTGGGAAACTAGAGTATGAGTATCAGGTGTACAGAGAATTTTTCTTTAAAAGATGAGAGCAGAAATGAGAAAAGAGAATAAGTGGACGGGATGCATTCATTGATTCATTTTATCAACAAACATTTATTGATCCAGAAAGGCCTTTTTTGAGAAATATGGCAATTAAGGATATATAAAGAAGATAAAAACCTATGGAGGAGTCAGGATCCAATCTGTATTTAAATGGGATGGGAAGGCTTGATTATGTTTCTTGTCCAAATCAAAACAACGACGAAAGCAAGGTACTCAAGATATTTGACCTGATACATAGAACCTAAGACCCAAGGGGAGGTGAGCAGGAGCAGGATTTAGAGGACAGTCAGCATTGCAAAGACCATGGGGACACTTCTTCATTAGGGACCAGAAAAAGATACAAGAATGGAATTACAGTCTTAATTTGAAGGTAAAAATATCTGAGAAAGGTCTGACCATATGACTTCTCCATTATCTAGAATTAGAAGTGATGTCACCAAAGGTGAGAGGGGCCTCAGCTAATACTGTTTCATATCACCTTTCCTCCTGTCCTAGCCCCTCTCTATGCTTCAGGATTGTGGGTTCATAGGATCCTCTCAGACATTTTCTTAATTATTTCCCTATCCCCACTGTCAAGCAAAGTGCCTGCATTTAGAAGAAGATCAATGAGTGCGAGTCAATTAGATTGAAAGTTATGATGATGTCATATCTGATTGTAAGGACAGAGGAGAGAGAAGAGTCAAACATGACTCTGTTTGGGGCCTGAGACACTAGTTAGATGGGAATTGGATGAGTGTGTTAGAGAATAAAAAGAAGAGGTTTGGAAAGAAGGTGGGTGCAATTTGGGATGCACTTATTTATATCCCCCCCACTGCATGGCCTCTGCTGGTGAGAGCCACATCTCTGTCTGAGACTGGCCCTGAAGGGGTTTCATTCCTTTGGGCCTCCAGGGATTGAACCTTCTTCACTCGCCTCAATGATCCACACACACCCTCCAAGCACTTAGATGCTCCTGTCCAAGGTCCAGTTCAGTTCCTTTCTGTCCTCAGAACAATGCCTCATGCTTCAACTGCAGCTTGGGAATTTACTGATAACCATTAGATACACAAGGACAAAAATGGACAAAACTGTGGGAAGGGAAAAATTATCCTCCTGCTATCTGACTTCAGAATACTTCAGGTAAAACCCCAGAATCTCACTAGTCTGTAAGCAAATTAGAATATGGGGTTTAAATGGTTTCAGGAATGTCATGTCTAATGTGTGCACATACCCCATATAAATGTGCTCTATGAACCCCCGCCAAAAGTTCTCATAGAAGATGTTATCATGTGAGATCCTCTATGCTGGCTTAAAATTTAAGTTTTTATTATTTTATGTTAATCTCATTGAAAATTAACTTATGCACAATCAAATGCATCCATTTAAGGTAGACATTTGATGAATTTTGCCTACTTAAAACTATCAAAACCTTGAAATCATTCCCATAGTTAAGATAGAAAACACTTTCATCATGCCAAAGAATGCCTGGTGCTCTTTTGCTATATATGCCTCCCTCTGCCAATCCCCAGGCAATCACTGCTCTGCTTTTTGTTACTATAAGTTAGTTTGATTTCATAAAAATGAAATAATACACACATGTATTTTTACGGATGCCTTTTTTCATTCAGCAGAGTAATTTTTAAATTCAACCATGTTGTTGCATGTATAAGCAGTTACCCAATTTTATTGTTGAGTAGTATTTCAATGTATAGCATATTTTACTTAATTGTTTACCTATTGATGGGCATTTAGGGAATTTCCAGTTTGGACTATTATGGGAAAAAGCTGCTATTAATATCTACTCACAATCTTTGTGGGACATATATTTTTCTTTTTTCATGGGTAGATACCTGGAAGTGATATATCTGAGTTGTATGGCAGGTGCATATTTAACTTTTTAATAAATTGTCAAACATCTTTTAAAGTGGTTACCAGCGGCAGTGTATGAGAGCCTTAGTGGTTCTAGATCCTCCCTGATATTTGATGTTGTCAGTCTTTTCAATGTAAGCCATCCTAAGGAGTTATCTCATTGCAGTTTTAGATTGTGTTTCCATGATGGCTAATTATGCTGACCATCTTTTCATGTGCTTGCCAACCATTTAATATCTGTTTTTATGAATTGTCAGTTCAAACTTTTTTCTCATTTTTATTGCATTCTCTTACATTTTAGAGCCACAAGAGTGTTTATATAATCGGAATATGAGTCTTTTTCCCGGTGTAAACATCACAAATATTTTATTTTATTCTTTAGTTTGGCTTTTAGTTATTAGTTGTCTTTTTAAAAAATTGTTGACACTATTACAGATGTCCTCCATTTTTCATCTTTTGGCCACCTTTACCCAGGCCCGGCCACCCATACCCTGGCCTTCACCACTCTGTTATCTGTGTCCATGGGCTATGCATATATATTCTGTAGCTACTATCTTCCCTGTCTTTTATGCAGTTCCCACCCTCACTCCCATCCCCTCTGACCTCTGTTGGACTCTTTCTTGTATCCATGCCTCTGGTCTTTTTTGCTAGTCTGTTTATTTTGTTCATTAGATTCCACATATTAGTGAGATCATGTGGTATTTGTCTTTCTCTGACTGGTTTATTTCACTTAGCATAATAATCTCCAGGTCCATCCATGCTATCTGAAAGGGTAAGGAAACCTTTTTTACTGCTGCATAGTATTCCATGGTATAAATGTACCACAGTTTTTTTATCCACATATCTGCTAATGGGCACTTGGGCTGTTTCCAAATCTTAGCTATCTAATCTAATAAAAGACAAACATGCACATTGACCATACCTTTGCTCTGCCTTAAGCCACGCCCACCAGCCAATCAGAGCGACTATATGCAAATTAACTCAACCAAGATAGTGGCCGGCAGCCATGGAGCTGGGTGAGCAGGAGGCTTGGTTGCTCCAGTAAGGGAGGAAGCCAAGCTCCTGCCCGTCCTGGCCGGCTCTGAGCTCCACTGAAGGCAACAAAGTTTCAATTATAGAAGGTAAATAAATCTCACAATGAAAAGAAAAAAAGGAGAGGCTGGGAGCTTCCGTCACGGGGGGCTTGGCCAGCCTGAAAATGGCCCTCAGCCCCTCACCCAGACTGGCCAGGCAACCCAGTGAGGACCCCCCCACCCTAAAGGGGGTGTGGCCAGCCTGAAAACAGCAATCAAACCCTCACCCAGGCTGGCCAGGCACCCCAGTGGGGACCCCTACCCTGAATGGGTTGTGACCAGCCTGCAAATAGCCATCAGCCCCTCACCCAGGCTGGCCAGGCACCCCAGTGGAACCGCCACCCTGAAGGGGTTGTGACTAGCTGCAAACACCCATCAGCCCCTCACCCAGGCTGGCCAGGCACCCCAGCGGGACCCCCACCCTGGTCCGGGACACCCTTCAGAGAAAACCAGCTGGCCCCCACCCATGAACCAGGCCTCTATCTTATATAATAAAAGGGTAATATGCAAATTGACCCTAACAGCAGAATGACGGAATGACTGGTCACTATGACACACACTGACCATCAGGGGCCAGATGCTCAATGCAGGAGTTGATCCCTGGTGGTCAGTGCACTCCCACAGAGGGAGCTCTGCTCATCCACAAGCCAGGCTGCCAGCTGCCAGCACAGTGGAGGTGGTGGGAGCCTCTCCCGCCTCCTCAGCAGCACTAAGGATGTCAGACTGCAGCTTAGGCCTACTCCCGGCTGGCAAGTGGACACCCCCCAAGGGTTCCTGGGCTGCCAGAGGGATGTCTGATTGCCAGCTTAGGCCCAATTCCCCTGGGAACAGGCCTAAGCCAGCAGGTGGTCATCCCCCGATGGGTCCCAGACTGCGAGAGGGCACAGGCTGGGCTGAGGGACCCCCCTGACCCCCCGAGTGCACAAATTTTTGTGCACTAGGCCTCTAGTTGTAAATAATGCTGCTATGAACATAGGGGTGCATATGTATTTGTTCTGACTGATGTTTCATGATTTTTTGGATATAACCCTAAAAGTGGGATCTCTGGGTCAAATGGCAGTTCAATTTTTTAAATTTTTTCAGACACCTCCATACTGTTTTCCACAGTGGCTGCACCCTGTCTGCATTCCCACCAGCAGTGTACCAAGGTTCCCTTTTTCTCACATTCTTGCCACACTTGCTGTTTGTTGATATGTTGATGGTAGCCATTCTGGCAGGTGTGAAGTGATACCTCATTGTCATTTTAATTTGCATCTCTCTGATGATTAGTGACAATAAGCACTTTTCCATGTCTCTTTGGAGAAGTGTCTATTTAGGTCCTTTGCCTGTTGTTTAGTTGTATTATTTATCTTCCTTTTGTTGAGTTGTATGAATACTATATAGATTTTGGAAATTAAACCCTTATCCAATGTTATCATTGGCAAATATGTCCTCCCATGCAGTGAGTTCCCTTTATATTTTGAAGATGGTATCTTTTGCTGTGCAGAAACTTTTTACTTTGATGTAGTCCCACTTGTTTATGTTTTCCTTTGTTTCTCTTGCCCTAGGAGAAGTTTCTGAAAGTTCTGCTATGTGAGATGTCTAAGATTTTGTTGCCTACCTATGTTTTCTTCTAAGATTTTTATAGTTTCACAACTTACATTAAAGTATTTTATTAATTTTGAGTTTATTCGTGTGTATGGTGTAAGATGTTAATTCAATTTCACTTTTTTGTATGTACCTGCCAGATTTTCCCAATACCATTATTTTAAGAGACTGTCTTTACTCCATTGCATGTTCTTGCCTCCTTTGTCAAATATTAATTACCATAATGATGTGGGTCAATTTCTGCGTTTTTTGTTCTGTTCCACTAATCCATGTTCCTATGTTTTTTTCTATGTATTTTATTGTTTCAGGTCTTATATTCAAATCTCTTTTGAGTTAATTTTTGTGTATGGTATCAGATAGTGGTCTCATTTCATTCCTTTACATGTGGTTTACAGTTTTCCCAACAGAATTTATTGAAGGAAATTCAATTGTATGTTTTTGGCTTCTTTGTCAAAAATTGATTGCCCAAATCAATCAATATGATATACCACATTAACAAAACAAAAGGTAAATATCACATGATCACATTAATCTGTGCAAAAATAGCATTTGACAAAATACAACATCCATTTATGATTAAAACATTCAATAAAATGTTATAGAAGAAAAGTGCCATAACATAATAAAGGTCATATATGACAAACCCTCAGCTAATACCATACTCAATGGTAAAAAACTGAAATCTCTTTCTCTAATCTCAGGAGCAAGACAAGCATGCCCACTTTCATGAATAGTATTCAACATAGTAAGAGAACTCCTAACCAGAGCAATCAGGCAAGAAAAAGAAATAAAATGCATCCAAGTTGGGAATAAAGAAGTAACCCTATCACTATTTGCAGATGACATGATTCTGTATATAAAGAACCCTAAAGACTCCACCAAAAGACTATTGGAAACAATAAAGAAACACAGTAATGTTATTGCAGCCAAACTTATTTTTTTCACTCCCACATTTTCTCCATTAAATATATTTTCTCAGAATAGTGGTGTTGTTGTTTTTAATATAATTGACCACTTGACTCAATTTATAAAATGAAGTTTGGTGTATTTACAAAAATGACAGTTCCTTGGCAATAAGCTAGATTTCCCATCTCAGAATCTCTGTGAGTGGGGCTGTAAATTCACATTTGTAAGATATCTTCAGGTTATAATTATGCAAAATAAAGACTGAGAACAACCACCTTTAAATATTAACTCAGACTGTAACCGGGACAACCAAGGGGTCTGGGCTGCCTGTCACTACTTCAGCCAATTAAGCAGAGACAGAGTTGAATCATATATGAGCATTTATTTCAATAATACCTGCATTATGGGAGGGCGGCAGATCATCCACAAAAATCTTCTCTGCAGCTACCATAAGCCAGCTGCTTATATTGGGTAGAAGGACAAGATTCCATGGGAAAATAGGAATTACAGGTATGGAAAAGTGGGCATGGGATAATCATTCCAGGCTACAAATGATGGAGGCCGAGGGTGGGGAGGGGGGTGGTAAGTCACAGAGAGCAGGTGCTCTGGGCACCCTGGGACCAGATTACAGGTAATAGGGGCTGGGGGTTTTAAAGAGCAGGGGCCTCTAGGACTGGGTGCCATGAGTTTGTAAATCTTTCCATAATGATAGGCAGTTTTCAGAAGGAGGACAGACTGCATTCCAATGTTAGCTCTCATGTCCCAGGGCATACAACTCCCAATGAGGTTAGAATGTGATTTCTCTAATCAGAACAGAACCATCATGGTTAGCAGCATGATTAATATTTCTTATAATTGTAGCAGGTCCCCAATATATTCTATTTCTGACCCTACCAATACTTTCAATTTAAATTGGCTTAAATCCAAATCTAGTTATATGAGGCAGAAGAGTGAAGACATTACAATACTTAACACCTCCATTAATTTGCTACAATTTTGCCTTCATTGAATGAATCGCTGTCTGCAGTGAATCTATCTCCATAATTTGGCAGTCAAATAGAATAAAATTGTATGATAAACTAGCAGGAACAACCATTGTATAAGTCTTGCAAACATTTTAAAGTACAGTGGGGCCTTGACTTTACAAGTGTCCCGACTAACGAGTTTTTTGAGATACGAGTCGTCTCTGCCGATTTTTTGCTTTG
>NW_005871704.1:396892-429036 GCF_000147115.1 Myotis lucifugus | reverse complement strand
AGAACAAGTGCCTGTTACATAGATCTTAGATAAACACACTATTACATGTATTTATCTTAGAGAATCCTATATAATGAAAGGGTAATATGCAAATTGACCCTAACAGCAGAAGGACCAGGAATGACCAGTCACTATGATGCACATTGGTCAGTGTGCTTCCACAGCGGGAGCTCTGCTCAGCCACAAGCCTGGCTGAGGGCTGTGAGCACAGCCACGGTAGTGGGAGATTCTCCCACCTCCTCTGCAGTGTTAAGGATGTCCAACTAAAGGCTTAGGTCCACTCCCTGTGGGCCTAAATTTTTAGTTGCGCATCCCCTGAGTGCTCCCTGGCTGCCAGAGGGATGTCTGACTGCCATCTTAGGCCTGATCCCCCAGGGAGCAGGCGGACAACCCCCGAGGGGTCCCACACTGTGAGAGGGCACAGACTGGGCTGAAGGACCTTCCCTGCCCTCGGGGTGCACAGATTTTCATTTACTGGGCCTCTAGTAAGTCAATAAAAAGAGAAAGCACAGTCCTAAACAAGGATGGAGTTCTGTGACTGATATTAGGTCCTTACTGGAACTGACAAAGTTGACTTTCTATGTGACTGCAAAGGATTTCTTCCCACTGTAGCTGAGGGTGGGGAGGAAGTATACTAATATATTCTGTAAGTGTAAAAGTAACTTCCTCCTGAGGAAAATATTAGTGTCTTCTGGAACTACCTACAACTAGCAAAGGCCTTTTCATTTTTCTTCAGCAGAGGTCACCTGCATAGTCTCCATTAACTACCAGGGGCTCAGTCCTTAGGAAGGACTACATATATGAATTGATTTCCATATTACACTTTCTCTAGTCAACATAAAATCTAATTTGTTCCAGTGTGCTTGGTGATCTAAAGTGGTGTTCATTAGGATAAAATTTGGACCTCCCAAATCACTACTAGATCATCTTTTTCCTTGGGGACATATCAAAGGTCTACCATCTACCTCCAGAGAAGATCTTGAAGGATATCTTTGGACCCATACAACTCTTACACAGTGCTCAGAGAGCTTATTCATGCACACTGCAGAGAGAGAAGAGCCTGATAGTGTAATGGAACTCACACTGACTCCCCAGCTTCCCATGCCAGGCTGTCCAGTGGAGATCATTATCATGAAGTCTACCTTTCTCCCTATATGTCTGTCTATGCCCTTAAAGTGACAGCTCTGAGAATTCTAGCTCAAAAGGTTTAGTCCTAAGTCTTAGAAGTAAAAAGCAGCTGCAACTTCTGTCCTATTTTTTTTATAAATATTTTTATTGATTGCAGAGAGGAAGGGAGAGGGAAAGAGAAACATCAATGATGAGAGAGAATCATTAATTGGCTATCTCCTGCAACCCCCCTACTAGGGATTGAGCCCATAACCTGGGGATATGTTGTGACCTGGAATCAAACTATGACCTCCTGGTTCATAGGTCAAAGCTCAACCACTGAGCAATACCATCTGTCCTATCTTTTTGGTTCCTTCTTAACCTAGTTGGTAGTCAATGGCTGTGGGAATTTAAAGGCTGGAGAAGCCTTCCTTGGGTCTCAACTCCTCACATATCCTAGAGAAAAGAGTCTTCCCATCCTTAGACAATAAGAAAAAAAGCAGGGCTTGCTAAAACATTAGCAGAAAACAGAAATAGCATCTCCCTTAACTTTCAGTCTATCCAACATGATGAAAGTCATTTTCCAGATTACAGCAATCTCCATGGCTAATATTTCTTATAAACTCATTGCAGAATTACCAGGAGATGGAAAACTAGCTCAGAAAATTAACCTGCAGAATCGGGGTCCTTGGCTGCAACTGTGGCATGTAGTTTCAAATTAAAGTTCAAAGGAAGCAAGCAAAGCCTTAATTCAGGCCATTCTGTCTTGATCATTCCTTTTATTCCCAATACAAGCTTTCCAATCCTTATCATAATTTGACATTAAAATCCAAAATCTAGTATTTATGCTCCTGCAGAGGCTGGTCTGCCTTTTCACTTTCAACATTCATGGTCTCCTGGAGATTGGCAAGGACCATTCTATTTTGGGAGTTTCTGTTTTTCCTACATTTCCATTCCCAGTCCTATAGAATACGCTGGTCCTCAGGCCTTACTCATCCCATTCAAGCACCTTTTGTCCCTTTTTCTGATGTTGTCCAAGAAACACTTGCCATTCTCTTGGTTACTTTGGTTTCAAGGCCAATCTTAAACAGAAATCATCTCAGCAAATTTACCTCCACTCACTGAAAAGAGATGGAGGCACCAAATTAATTTCATGTCTTGAATAGCCAAGCTACTATATCTTAGCCACCTAAACCTCAAGTCCCTTATACCAGTTCAACATTGAAATGGGGGTGATAAAATATAGATTGAAGATTATTTGTATTCCCAGATAATAGCCATACCTACTTGGTTCAATGGGATATACTTCTTAGAGCCATAGTTATCTGTTAATTACTTTTTGTACTCTACTCTTTTACATTGAAAAACTTCCTGAAACCCAATGTGAACACTCATGACTTATAAATTATTTTTTTAGCTCTTCTAGGTCCCCAATAACAGCTCCTTTCTCAAGATTTTCCTAAATTGTGAGACATTCTTGATCCCTAGGAGAATGAGACTCTCCCATGTCTTCATGGTGGCAACTTCCTTTAGGTCCCCCTTCCCTTCAATGGGATTTCCCTCACCAAGTCCCACATCACACTGAGAACTGAAATTGTGGTTCCGTCTGGGACTTTAGAAAGATTAATAGATAGAAGGAGTTAACATTTATTGAGCCCTTACAAAAGGTAAAACGCTGAAAAAAAGTACTTTATGTTTCGTAACTTGGCACACAGATGAGGGTAACTCCATGATTCAAGCCAGTATAATGCCCTCCCCTTGCTTCTAGCCAATAGGTAAAATGATTTTTTTTTCATATGCAATAATTTTCCCAAGTCAGTTAATTTTAAATTAGCCAATTAATCAATTGGTGGGCTTTGACTTAATAAGGTTAGAGATCTTAAAAATAGATTGGGCCCTTCCTATGTCCAATAATTTTCTCTCCTGCTGGCTTGAAGATGTAAGCTGCCATGTTGAGAAAAGGCATCTGGAGCAAGGCAGTGTAGTCAGATTCTAGGAGCTGAGAGCAGCCCCAGAGGACAGCCAGAAGAAAGCGGGACATTAGTTCTCTAACCACAAGGAAATGAATTCTGCCAACATGTGTCAGCTTGGAAGCAGCCTTTCTCCTGGTGAGACTCTGAATGAGAAGTCAAAATCTGGATTGCAGCCTTCTTCGGCCTTAAGCAGAGGATGCAGTTAAGCCATGCCAGACTCCTGACAGAAACTGTGGTATGTGTGTTAAAATGCTAACTTCCTGGCATTCTCTTACACAATATGAGAATAATACAGATTTGGTACTTAGAAGTAGGGTGCTGCTGTAACAAATACCTAAAGACATGGGAACAACTTTGGAGTCAGGCAAGTGAGCAGAGGCTAGAAGAACTTTAAAGAGCATGACGGAGAAAGCCCAAATTGCCTTGAGTAGACTGTTAGAAGAAACCTTGACTTTAAGAATGCTACAGTGAGGGTTATAGGAAAGAGAAAGAAAATGGTTCTGGTTATGTAGTGGTAGAAAGCTTACCAAAATTATGCCCTGGAGTTATGGACAAAACAAAACTTACAAATTGGTGGTATATATAAGTAAATTTCCAAGCAAAGCGTTAAAAGTGCCTCCTGGTTTCTTCTTGCTGCTTTTGATAACATTTGAGAGGAGAAAGATAATTTGAAGAAAGAATTATTGAAGAAAAAAAAACAAAGCCTCATAATTATGAACTTTCTCAGGCTCCCTCTAAAGGAAAAATACAACAGAATTAAGAGATTTACTATGATAAATCTCTCCTGGATATAACTATACAGTCTTTTGCTAAAACCTCAGAAAGATCAAAATGTAATCATTGTTTATTTTTCTTTATTGATTAAGGTATTACGTATGTGTTTTTATCCCTCCATTGCCGCCCCCCACCCCACCCCCACTCATGCCTTCCCCCCCCCCGCTGCTGTCTGTGTCCATTGGTTAGGCTTATATGCCTGCATACAAGTCCTTTGGTTGATCTCTTCTGGTTACCCTCCCCTACCTTCCCTCTGAGGTTTGACCATCTGATCAATGATTCTCTGTCTCTGGATCTGTTTTTGTTCATCAGTTTATGTTGTTCATTATAAAAGGTAATCATATTAATCCATTATGAGAATCTTTTACTTTTAATAGGAGAGTTTAATCCATTTACATGAAAGCAAATACTATAAAAGAAGGACTTATTTCTGCCATTTTGTTTTGCTTTTTTATGTCACATCTTTTTTCTTCCTCGATTCTTCTATTACAGCCTTCTTAGTTTTTTAAATTAAATATCATTTTGATTCCTTTTTAATTTCCTTTTCTGTATATTTTTTACTTATTTTAGTATTAGTTGCCCTGGGGTTTACGTATTAACCTCTTAACCTTATAATAATCTACTTTGAATTAACACCGCATTAGCTTTCTTAGGTATACAAAAATTCCAATGCTATACTGCTCCATCCCTCCCCTTTTGTGTTGTTGTGCCAAAAATTACATCTTTATAAATGATTTGCCCATTTAATATAGATTTATAATTATTGCTTTATGCATTTGTCTTTTCAATCAAATTCAAAAGAAAAGGGAGTCACAAACCAAAAATACAGTAATATTGGCTTATAAATAGTTACCTTTACTTGTGTTATGTCTTCAGATGGCTTCTAATTACTAACTAGTGTCCATTTATTTCAACAGATGGACTCCCTTTAGCATCTTCTGTAGGATATAGCTATTAAGTATGGAGTCCATTAGCATTTGCTTACCTGGGAAAGTCTTTATTTTTCCTTCATTTTTGAATGATAGCTTTGCCAGATATAGGATTATTGGCTAACAGTCTTTTTCTTTCAGTACTTTAAATATGTCATTTCTCTGCCTTTTGGTCTCTGTAGTTTCTGCTGACAAATCTGCTTTTTTTTTTTCTTTTGTGGTTTTTCCCTTGTACATGACAAGTCACATCTATTCTGCTGCTTTCAAAATTCTCTCTTGTCTTTCCTTGTTTCAAAAGTTTTATTATAATGTGAGTCAGTGTGGATTTGTTGTGTTTGTTCTTGCTAGAGTTCACTGACCTTCTTGAATGTGTAGATTCATGTATTTTATGACTTTTTGGCCATTGTTTCTTCAAAATTCTTCCACATCCCTTTATCCCTCTCCTCTCTTTCCAGTCCTCCCATTATGTATGTTGTAAGATTGACAGTGTCCCACAGGTCTCATGGGCTCTCTTCATTTTTCTTCATTCTTTTGTCTTTCTGTTTCTCAGACTGCATCAATTGATATGACTATGTGGTTTTTATCTCTCAAGTTGTTTATGTGATGTATCACGTTTATCTATTTGTGGATATTGTACCATCCTTGCATCCCTGGGATAAATCCTACTTGGTCATGGTGTATGATCTTTCTGATGTATTGCTGGATCCGATTTGCTAAGATTTTGTTGAGTATTTTGACATCTATGTTCATGAGGGATATTGGCCTATAATTCTCTTTCATTGTGTTGTCTCTATCTGGTTTTGGTATTAGGGTGATGCTGGCATCATAGAATGAGCTGGGAAGTGTTCCTTCCTCTTGAATTTTTTGGAATAGTCTGAGGAGGATATGTTTTAGTTCTTCCTTGAATGTTTGGTAAAACTCCCCTGTGAAGCCTTCTGGCCCCGGGCTTTTGTTTGCTGGGAGCTTTTTGATGACTGCTTCAATTTCTTCCATAGTTATTGGCCTGTTGAGATTTTTAGAATCCTCTGGATTGAGTTTTGGAAGATTGTATTTTTCAAGGAATATGTCCATTTCCTCCAGGTTGTCTAGTTTGTTAGAGTAGAGTTGTTCATAGTATTTTTTAACAATTCTTTGAATTTCTTAGGACTCTGTTGTTATTTCACCTCTTTCATTTCTGATTTTGTTTATTTGAGTCCTCTCTCTTTGCTTCTTGGTGAGCCTGGCTAGAGGCTCATCAATCTTGTTTATCCTTTCAAAGAACCAGCTATTGGTTTCATTGATCTTTTGTATTGTTTTTTTGGTCTCTATGTCATTTATTTCTGCTCTGTCATTTATTATCTCCTTTCTTCTGCTCACTCTAGGCTTTTTTGTTGTTCTCTTTCTAATTCTTTGAGTTGAAGAGTTAGATGATTTACTATCATTTTTTCTTGTTTTTTGAGGTAGGCCTGTAGTGCTATGAACTTCCCTCTCAGGACTGCTTTCATTGTGTCCCATAGATTTTGGATTGTTGTACTGTTATTGTCATTAGTTTCCAGGGTGTTTTTAATTTCTTCTTTAATCTCACTGGTAACCCAATCATTATTTAGTAACATGCTATTCAGCTTCCAAGTGTTTGAGTTTTTTGGGTTGTTTTTTAGTGTGGTTTATTTCTAATATTATGCCATTGTGATCTGAGAAGATGCTTGGTATGATTTCAATCTTCTTGAATTTGGGGAAACTTTGTTTGTGACCCAATATGTGGTCTATTTTTGAAGATGTCCCATGTGCACTTGAGAAGAATGTATATTCCGTGGCTTTGGGGTGAAATGTTCTGAAGATGTCAATGAAGTCCATCTGATCTAGTGAGTCATTTAGGATTGCTGTTTCTTTGCTGATTTTTTTTTTCTAAAAGATTTATCCAGTGATGTCAGTGGTGTGTTTAAGACCCCTACTATGATTGTGTGGTTGTTGATCTCTCCCTTGTTATTTTCCAGGAGTTTTTTATGTATTTGGGTGCTCCTACATTGGGTGCATATTATGTTTATCAGGGTTATATCCTCTTGTTGTATCGATCCCTTTAGTATTATGAAGTGGCCTTCCTTATCTCTTGTTATGGCCTTCACTTTGAGGTCTATTTTGCCAGATATAAGTATTGCTTCCCCAGTTTTTTTTCATTTCCATTTGCCTGAAAGATATTTTTCCATCCCTTCACTTTCAGTCTGTGTGAATCCCTTTTTCTGAGGTGGGTCTCTTGTAGACAGCATATATATGGGTCATGTCTTTTTATCCATTCAGTCACTCGATGTCTTTTGATTGGAGCATTTAGTCCGTTTATATTTAAAGTTATTATTGAAAGGTACTTGCTTTTAGTCATTTTTGTTTTTGTACCTGTGTTCTTTCTTACCTTTATATTTCTTCTTTTCACAGCATTCCCTTTAGCATTTCTTGCATTGCTGGCTTGGTAGTGATAAACTCCCTTAGCTTCTTTTTGTCTGCAAAGCTCCTGATTTCCCCTTCAATTTTGATTGATAGTTTTGCTGGATATAGTATTCTTGAATTCAGTCCTTTGCTTTGCAACACTTTGTATACCTCCTTCCATTCCCTTCTAGCTTGATGTGTTTCCGTTGAGAAATCATTTGATAATCTGATGGGGGATCCTTTGTAGGTGACTCTTTGTCTCTCTCTTGCAGCTTTTAAGATTCTCTCTTTGTCTTGTACATTTGCCATCGTTATTATGACGTGTCTTGGTGTGGGTCTTTTGGGGTTCATCTTGCTTGGGACTCTCTGTACTTGTGTAACTTTTTTCTTCCCCATATCTGCGAAGTTTTCTGTCATTATTTCTTCAAATAGATTTTCTAATCCTTGCTGCTCTTCTTGTCCTTCTTGCAGCCCTATTATGCGTATGTTCATTTGTTTCATGTTGTCCCAAAGCTCCCTTAGGCTCTCCTCCTGCTTTTTAATTTTTTTCTCCAGTTGCTGTTCAGATTGGCTTGTTTCTCTACCTTATCTTCTAACTCACTAATTTGGTCCTCTGCTTCTTCTAGTCTGCTGTTGAAACCTTCCATGGTGTTTTTGATTGTAGCTATATCACTTTTCATTTCTTCCTGATTCTTGCATAGGTTGTTGATTTTCTCATCCATCCGGTGAATGAATTGTACAACCATTACTCTTTTTCTGTCCTGTTGCATGCTTCAATTTCATTAATTTCCTTTCTTGGAGACTCCTCATTTTTTTTCCTCTGGGTGTTGTGTCATCTCCTCATTCTAATTATCTCCCAATGGTTCAAACGTCGAGTTGTGTGGGCCTGGGCCATGTGCAGTGGGAGCCTCACACCACCCTAGTGTCACTGAAGAGCTCTGACACTAAGATGTGTGGTTGTTGTGGGTTGGTGGGAACCAGGCTCGCTCAGAGTCAGTGTTGCCAGTGCTCAATGTGGCCTCATGTGCACCCTTAGAATCAGGGACCCTGCCTGTACCGTGCTGAAACTGAGACCCCCTGGAGTGTGTTGAAAATCAGCACCCCCTAGGGTGCGCCAGGAGTCAGAGTTCCCCAAGAATCCAGTATCAGAGTCTCTGTTGCTTCACGCGACCTCGCATTGAGAATCAGGGTCCTTGTGTGCCCATGCACCAAGAATTGGAGTCATTGGCTCTTAGTATGAATGCACAGGGAATCAGGGATCCCAGGCACAGGTGATAAGAAACACAGTCAAGTCACTGGTGCTTGGTGCTGCCTCCAGCACAGAGAATCGGGGTCCCTGGGCCCGTGCTACACAGGACAAATTCCTGGTGTTCACACATTAGCTCCCAGGCTAGGGCTCCTATAGCTGGCACTGCATACAGGATCAGTTCCCGGTGTTCGTGCGTTAGCCTCCAGGCCAGGGCACCTATAGCCAGCGCTGCGCAGGAGCAGTTCCAAGGTGCTCACGCACTTCCGGGCTAAAGTTCCTGTAGCAGCACTGAGGTCCGGGCAAGGGGTGGGTCTATCAGTTACTATGGCACTGCCCGCGAGCCTGCCGGGAGGGGGAGGGGCTCTGTTACTCACGGATCTGCCACGGGGATTTCTGGACTTTTGGTGTCTGTGGGTCTGTAGCTGTGGTCACAGGTCTCTGTCCCCAGTGGCTGCAGGGTCCTGTTATGCGTCTGAGATCAGAATGGGTGGTGCTGAGGCCAGGATTCTAGTCTCAAGCAGCTCTGTTTCTCAAGATGGCGTGGTCGCTGTGTCCGTGCTGGCCACCCAGGAGGGTCTGCGCAGGGAGCGGGGCTCCACTGTCTGACTGCCCGGTTTAGCAGTCCCTTAGAAGACCTGCAGAATCTAACTGTCCCTAGCTCATACACACACACACCACACATGTCCACCCACTCCTCTATCACTTCCTTGAACTCTCACACTCTCTCCCTCCCTACCTTCCTGCAGGTCGCCATTTTCCTGGTTTGAAATTAATCATTCTTATAAAAGAATGATTCTTCACAATCAAGTGGGATTTATATCAGTTATGTAAAGATGGTTCAACTTTAAAAAAGCAATGCAATATATCACAACAGACTAAGAATATTCGTGTGTGTGTGTGTGTGTGTGTGCGTGTGTGTGTAAAATCTTGGCTATTGTGAATAATGCTGCAATAAACATGAGAGTGTATACATCTCTTCAATATCCTGTTTTCACTTCCTAGGTTACATACCCAGAAATAAAGTTGCTGGATCATATGGTGGTTCTATTTTTAATTTTTTGGAGAAACCTCCACATTCTTTTCCATAGGAGCCTAATGAATTCTATTGATTTCAGCATAACACAGGGTTTCCATTTTCACAACATCTTTGCCAGCACTTGTTCTCTCATCTTCTTAATAATAGCCATTCTAACAGGAATAAGGTGATATCTCTTTGTGGTTTCATTGGCATTTTCCTGATGAATAACGATGTTCAGCATCTTTTCATGTACCTTACGGCCATTTGGATGTCTTCTTTGGAAAAATTTCTATTACATTTTTTAATTTTTTGAAGTTTCATATATTTGTATTCTGTATATTAACCCCTTATGCAATATATAAGGTTTGCAAATATTTTTCCCATTCTGCATGTTACCCTATCTTTTTGTTTGTTTGTTTCTCTTGCTGTCAGAAACTTTTTAATTTACTATGCTTCCACTTGATTTTTGCTTTTGTCACTTGTGTTTTGGAGTCATATCCAAAAAAATCTTTATGACAAACAATGTCAAGGAGCTTCTTTTTCATGTTTACTCCTGTAAGTTTTACAATGTCAGGTGTTATGTTAAACACTTTACACCATTTAGAGCTCATTTTTGTGAGTGGTGTAAGACAGGGGCCCAATTCATTTTTCTGCATGTAGTGATCCAATTTTCCAACACCATTTACTGAAGAGACAATCCTTTCTCCACTGAGTTTTCTTGTCGCCAATGTCTAATATTAATTGACCACTTATGCAAAAGTTTAATTCTTCGCTCTCTGTGCTGTTTCATTGGTCTAGGTGTCTACTTTTATACCAGTACCATAATGTTTTAATTACTGTTTGTAGTATAGTTAGAAAGCAGGAATTGTAATACCTCTGGCTTTGTTCTTCTATCTCAGGATTGTTTAACCATTTGGGGTTTTTTATGAGGCCAAACCAATTTTAAAGTTGTATTTTATATTTCTGTGAAAAAAAATGCCATTGTATTTAGGATAAGGATTGTGTTGAATCTATAAATGGTTTTGAGTGGTCTGGACATTGTAATAGTATTAATTCTTCTAATCCACAAGCCTGAGATATCTTCCACTTGTTTGTGTCTTTTTCAATTACTTTCAGCAAAGCCTTGTAGTTTTCATTTCATAGATCTTTTACTTCCCTGGTTAAATTTGTTCCTAAGTATTGTTTTTTGATGCTATTGTGAATGAAATAGTTTTCTTTATTTATTTTTCAGATGTTTCATTGTTAATGTGTGAAAACACAACTGACTTCTGTATGCTGACTTTACATCCTGCAACTTTATTGAACTCATTAATTGATTCCAATGGGTTTTTTATTAGTATTTAGGAATTTTTATGTATAAAATCATATTGTCTGTAATAATAACAATTTTACTTCTTCATTTCCAATTTGGATGGCTTTTCTTTCTTTCTCTTGCCTAATTGCTCTAACTAAAACTTCCAGTACTATGTTGAATAAGAGTGGTGAGAGGGTACCTTAGTCTTATTCCTGATGTTTTATTTTAAAAGCTTTCAATTTTCCACCATTGAGTATGTTAGTTGTGATATTGTCATATATCAGGTTTATTATGGTGCAGTGTGCTACTTCTATACCTGATTTGTTAAGAATTTTTGACATGAAAGAATATTGTAATATGTGAAATGCTTTATTTCCTTCTATTCTTATGATCATGTGATTTTTCTCTTTCATTCTATTAAGGCAATGTACTATAAATTTTTAAAAATTCAGTTTTCATTTATTGTTGGCATACAATATTATACTAGTTGCAATTGTAATAACATACTGATAAGACATTTATATACATTTTAAAGTGTTCAAACAGCATACTGCCTATGTTTTCTTCTAGGCGTTTTGTTTTCAGGTTTTGTATCCAAGTATTGAAACTGGCCTAAGTTTATCCTATATAATAAAAGGGCAATATGCAAATGACTGAATGTTGGAATGACCAGTTGCTATGACACGCACTCATCACCAGGGGGCAGATGCCCACAGCGGGAGCGCCACTCAGCCAGAAGCTGGGCTGACAGCTGGCAAGTGCAGCGGTGGTGGCAGGAGCCTCTCCTGCCTCCTCCGGAGCACTAAGGATGTCTGACTGCGGGACTAATCCATCAGTCGGACATCCCCCGAGGGCTCCCAGACTGCAAGATGGCGCAGGCTGGGCTGAGGGACCCCCTCCCCGAGTGTGTGAGTTTTGTGCATTGGGGCCTCTAGTTTTTATATGGTCTAAGAAAGTGGTTTAGTTTCACTTTTTTATGTGTATCTGTTCAGTTTTTCCAACACCATTTAATGAAGAGACTGTGTTTACACTATATTCTTCCTTCCTTTGTCATAGGTTAGTTGAACAAAAGGATGGATTTATTTCTGGGCTCTACTTTGTTCCATTGACCTAGATGCCTATGTTTATGCCAGTACCATGCTGTTTTTATTACTATAGCCTTAAAATACTTTAATATCAGGTAGCATGATACCTCAAACTGTGCTCTTCTTTCTCAAGATTGCTGTGGCTATTCAGGGTCTTTTGTATTTCCATATAAGTTTTAGGGTTATTTGTTCTAGTTCTATGAAATATGACTTTGCCATGTTGATATGGATTGCAATAAATCTGAATATTGCTTTGGGTAGAGTAGACATTTTAATGATGTTAAATTTTTGTATCCATGGACACATTATTACCTTATTTATATCTTTGATTTCCTCAGTGTGTTATAGTTTTCTGAGTATGGGTCTTTTACCCTCTCAGTTAAATTTATTCCTATGTATTTTATTCTTTTTGATGTAATTGTAAATGGATTCTTAATTTCTCTTTCTGATGGTAAGTTATTGGTGTATTAAAATGCAACCAATTTCTCAGAATTCATTGTGTGTTATGCTACCTTACTGAAAACATTTATTAGTTCTAATAATTTTCTGGTGATTTTTAGGGTTCTCTATGTATATAGGTAGGCAAAAGTAGGTAAAAAGGCAGACAGGTTATAATTACAATAGCTTTATTAACTCAAAAAATGTCACAATGTGTTTCACGTACTCCCAACTGTAAACCTACTTTTGCCACACCTGTACAGTATCATCATCTACAAATAATGACAATTTGACTTCTCCTTTCCAATTCAGACGCATTTATTTCTTTTTCTTATTTGATTATTATGCCTAGGATTTCCAAAACTATCCTATCTAATAAAAGAGAAACATGGTAATTAGCCATACCTCCGCTACCCTTCCCATTGGCTAATCAGGGCAATATGCAAATTAACTGCCAGCCAAGATGGCGGTCGGCAGCCAGGCAGCTTAAAGCTAACAGGAGGCTTGCTTGCTTCAGTGACGGAGGACTCCAACGTTCCCCGCCTGCGCTGCCGGCCTCTGAGCTTGCAGTTTGAAACATTGTAACAAATATAGAAGCTAAACCAAACCCCCGTAACCTGTTTTCAGTGAGCCGGGATCTCAGAGCTGGAGTCGCAACAAAGTTTCGAATACAGAAGGTAAACAAAGGCCAGAAACCTGCTTTCAGCAGCCGAGCCTCAGGAGAGAAAGCCGGCTCTCAGTTCCAGTGACAGGCATAGAAGGTAAATAAATGCCAGAATAAAAAAAAAAAGAAAAAAAGGAGAGGTTTGGAGCTTCAGTCCCCCGCCAGCCTGAAAACAGCCCTCAGTCCCTCACCCAGACTGGCCAGGCACCCCAGTGGAGACCCCCACCCTGAAGCAACAAGATGGCGGCTAATTTGCATACTGAAGGCAGGCGGCAGCAGGCAAGGCTGTCTGCGGTCTGGGACCTGGATCTGTGACCCTGCTGGGCAGGAGGCAGTGCTTGAGGCTGTCCATGGTCCCAGGACCCAGATCTGTGACCCTGCCAGACAGGGGTCACTGAGGGAGGCTGTCTGCAGTCCAGGACTCGGATCTGTGACCCTGCCAGGCGGGGGGCAGCGCTTGAGGCTGTGCACGGTCCCGGGACCCGGATCCATGACCTGGTGGGCAGGGGGGCAGCACGGGAAGCTGTCTGCAGTCCGGGACCCGAATCTGTGACCCTGCTGGTTGGAGTCAGTGCTTAAGGCTGTCCACGGACAGACACGGATCTGTGACCCTGCCGGGCGGGGGGCAGCGCTTTGAGGCTGTGCACGGTCCCGGGACTCGGATCCGTGACCCTTCACAGCGGGGAGGCAGCCATCAGCGCCCAGGAGTGACTGCGCAAGATCCGCCTCCTGGCCCAGAAGGTGCAGGATTGCAGGGACAGCCACCGTGGTGGGCCAGACTGACGTCCTCCTGGCCGCACTATGGGGGTTTGCAGATCTGCAAAGCCAGAGGCCTCCGGTGTGCACATACCCCCCTGTCGTGCGAACATCCCCCAGCACACTGTCACCCTCCCACGCCTGCAACAGTTGCAAACCAAGGCGTGCACACGTTCCCCCTGCCTCTCCACCGCACTCCATCAACCCAGCATGCCTAACACCCCCACAGGATGTGCACACATCCCTTCTGATGCCCTCACGTCCTTTGGAGAGAGTCTGGGTGTTCTGGGTGCTGAGAGTGGGCGCCTGTGAGATGACAGTGAGAGGGCGGAGTGGTGATGCCCTGTTCCCACGGAGGCCAGTGCAGCTACGAGATCACCTCTGGGGAGTTAATGCAGTTGCTGAGGCAGGAGCAGGTGCAGACAGACATACCTGGTGGGCGCGGGCGGCCCTCTCTGAGGTGCCTTTGGTCAGCGTTCAAAATCAAGAGCCCAGAGGCAGAGAGGAATTCCGTCCTCTCAGTGAAACAGTGGGATAGTCGGGGCGACTGTAGAGAAGGAATGTGTACTTTGGGTGCCAGCACCCATGAGTGAAGGCTGCCCTGACTGAGCCTTGCTTGCTTGGGGCCTAGCGCACTCCTGCCGGGCAGTGGGTGACAGGACGTGCTTTTCCGAATTAATGAGAGAAAACTTTGATTCTCCTGCTGCCCACGAAGGTGGAAAGTGAAGTGGGGAGATATGTGGGGAATGAGCAAGGTTCCCTGTCTGGGGGTTCCAAATCTGCTGTTGGTTTCTTTCACCACTGACTAGAGATATACAGGGTGTCCCCCCAAAATGTATACACACTTTGAATACCTACTCATTCCAATGATTTTAAGCATAAGAAAGGAACAACAATGGAGCTGTTATCTGTTGAAAGTGTGGTAACAAACAGGTAGTTGGACATTCCCTGAGGGGTCTCAGATTGGAGAGGGTGAAGGCCAGACTGAGGGGCCCCTTCCCCTCCTACCCCAGTGCACGAATTTCATGCACCGGGCTACTAGTCTCTCTCTATATAAAAGCCTAAGCGACCTTTACGACCAAATGACTGGAACGACCAGAACTACCAGTCGCTATGATGCACACTGACCACCAGGGGGCATACACTCAATGCTTTTCCCTGGTGGTCAGTGCACTACCAGAGCCAACCTCCCCTGGCTGGCCAACCTCCTGTAGTCCCTCCCCCATGGCCAGAAGACCCCAATCACCCAATCGGGGCTGGGCCCCAGGGTAGGGTGGGGAACCGGGGGTGGGTGGTGGCAGACACGGCTCCTTTCCCAGGGTGGTCGAGGGCCAGCTCCCTCCTCCAAGCTGGCATCCTACATCCCGTGGTCCCCCTCCCCCGGCCAGCAAACCTCCTGCTGTCCTTACCCCTGGCATGCAGGCCCCAGAGGCAGCGTGGTGGCAAAGAAGGTGGCGAGGCAGGGGACTGTGATAGTGACATTGACGTCCATTCCTTCTGCGCCTGGCCTGGCAATCGTCACTTCCTCTCCTGACCCCACTGGGGCCTTCGGGCCCAGGCTGGGACAGGAAACTGGGGGTGGGTGGTGGTGGATGCGGCCCCTTTCCCAGGGGGGTTGAGAGCTGGCTTTCTCCTGGGGCTGGAGGCCAACCTCCTTTGGTCCTTGCCCCTACTCTCTCCCTCTGGTCGGCAGAGCCCGATCAGCCCAGCCCCAACTGGTCTGGCCCTGATTGGCCCTGATCGCTGGCCAGGCCTAGGGACCCCACCTGTGTACAAATTTCATGCACTGGGCCTCTAGTGATGAATAAAAATGGTGGAAGTAGACATCCTTGTCTTGTTTGTGATCTTAAAGAAAAACTTTTAGCTTTTCACTGTTGAGTATGATATTAGCTGTGGGTTTGTCAGACATGACCCTTATTAGGTGGAGGTATGTTCCCTTTAGCCCCACTCTCTGTTTTTTTTTTTTTTTTTAACGCGGCTTTTTTTTTTTATTGCTTAAAGTATTACAAAGGGTATTACATATGTGTCCTTTTTTCCCCCGCCCTTGACAATCCCCTGGTCTCCCCTACCCCCCAGTGTCTATGTCCATTGGTTATGCTTATATGCATGCATACAAGTCCTTCGGTTGATCTCTTACCCCCCTCCCTCCTGCCCCCCAACCCTCCCGGCCTTCCTGCTGCAGTTTGACAATCTGTTTGAGCAGCTCTGCCTCTATATCTATTATTGTTCAAAGTTTATAATGGTCTCTATTATCCATGATGTGTGAGATCATGTGGATTTTCTTCATGACTGCTTATTCACTTAGCATATGCTCTCCAGTCCATCCATGGCCGCTGTAAGAGGTACGAGTTTCTTTCTTTTTTAAACAACTCAGTATTGCATCGTGTAGATGTACTACTGTTTTCTATCCAATCATTGACTGATGGGCACTAGCTGTTTCCAGATTCTTAGCTATGTGAATGTGCTGCTATGAACATAGGGGTGCATATATCCTTACTCATTGGTGTTTCTGGTTTCTTGTAGCCCCACTCTCTTGAGAGTATTTACCATAAAGGGATGTGGGATTTTGTCCAATGCTTTTTAAAAATCTATTTATGTGCTCAGGTAATTTTTTATTCTTTATTTTTTGTGTGTGTTGTGCATCATGTTAATTGATTTGCAAATATTGAACCAACAATGCATCTCAGGAACAAATGCCACTTGACCGTGGTATCTGATCTTTTAATGTATTGAATTCAGTTTTCTGATATGATGAGGATTTTTTGCATCTATTTTTATCATGGATACCAGCTTATAATTTATTTTTTTGTGGTGTCTGATTTTGGTATCCAGGTTATGCTGGCCTTGTAAAATGAGTTTGGGAGCCTTTCCTCCTCTGCAATTTTACAAAAACTTTCAGAAGAATGGGTTATTCCTCATAAAAATTTATGAAGTGATCTGGTATAGAACTTTCATTTATTGAAAATTTTTTGATTACTGTTTTTATTTCCTTATAGTAATCAGTTCATTCAAATTTTACATTTCTTCCTGATTGAGTCTTGAAAGATTGTATGTTTCTAGGAATGTATCTGTTTTTTCCAGGTTATCTCATTTGTTGACATATAATTGTTTGTAGTATTTTCGTATGATCCTTTGTATTTCTCTGGTGTCAATTGTCACCTCTCCACTTTCATTACTGATTTTATGCATTTGGGCCCGCACCCTCTCTCTTTTTTTTTAATGAGTCTGGCTAACGTTTTATCTATTTGGCTTATCTTTTCAGAGAACTAGCTTTGGTTTCATTAATCTTTTCTAATTTTTTTAGACTATTTATTTCTGCTCTGATCTTTATTATTTCCTTCATTCTACTCATTTTAGGCTTTGTGTTCTTCTTTTTCTAGTCTCTTTTTTGTTGTTGTTTGTTTGTTTGTTAATCCTCACCTGAGAATATTTTTCCATTGATCTTTTAGAGAGAGTGCAAGCCAGAAGGAAAGACAGAGAGAAACATCAATGTGAGAGAAACACATCAATTGGTTGCCTTCTTCATGCACCCTACCAGGGCCCAGGTCAGGGAGGAGCCTGCAACCAGGGTGCATGCCCTTGACCAGAATTAAAACCAGCCAACACTCTATCCACTGAGCCCAACTGGCTAGGGCTCTAATTTTTTAATTTGTAGGGTTAGATTGTTTCTTCTGAGATTTTTCTTGTTTCTTGAGGTAGTCCTTTATTGCTAAGAACTCTCCTCTTACAACTACTTTGGCTGTGTCCCATAGATTTGGGTTTGATGTTTTTTAATTTTCATTTGTCTCAAGGTATCTTTTTATTTCTTGCTCACCTATTCATTGTTTAATTGCATGTTACTTAGCCTCCACGTGTTAGTGTGTTTTTCAGGTTTCTTCTTGTAATTAATTCTGGTTTCATATCATTATGGTCAGAAAAGATCCTTGATATGATTTCAATATTCTTAAATGTATTGAAATTTATTTCATGGACAAACATGAGGTCTATCCTGGAAATTTTTCCATGTGCTCTTAAAAAGAATGTATATTGTGCTGCTTTGGGGTGAAATGTCCTAAAAATATCAATCAAGTCCATCTAGTCTATTGTGTCATGTAAGGGCACTGTTTCCTTGTTGATTTTCTGTATGGGATGGTCTATTTATTGATGTCAGAGGAGTATCAAAGTCTCCTGCTATTATTGTCTTACTGTCAATCTCTCCCTTTATGTCCATCAACATTTGCTTTACATATTTAGGTGTTCCTATGTTCGGTGTGCAGATGTTTACAAGACTTATATACTGTTGTTGGATTGATTTCTTTATCATTATAAAGTGTCCTTGTTTCTTGTTAACACATTTATTTTAAAGTCTATTTTGTTATATGTAGGTATTGCTACCCTAGCTTTTTTTTCATTTCCATTTGCATGACATAACTTTTTCCATACTTTTACATTCAATTTGTGTGTCTCTCTCAATCTGAAGTATGTCTCTTATAAGAAGCATATCTATAGGTCCTGTATTTTTATCCTTTCAAGTCACCCTTTGTCTTTTGATTGGAACATTTAGTCTATTTACATATAAAATAATTATTGATAGGTATGTTATCATTTTATCAATTGTTTTATGATTGTTTCTGTAGTTTTTCTATGTTCTTTCCTTATTCTCTTGCTCTCTCCTGTTGTATGTCAGTGACTTTTTATAATGATATGTTTAGATTACTTTTTTATTTCTTGTATATCTCTTATGGATTTTTGGTTTGTGTTTACCGTGTGCTTTGTGTATATGTTTATAGCAGTCTATTTTTAATTGATGGTTACTTAAGTTCAAACATATTCTAAAATAACTACAATTTTTACTCACCCCTCTACTTTTAATCCTACCAGACCTGAGGCCCTGAACCTAACTGTCCCCTATACCTGGGCTCCTGAGCATTAAAGAGAAAAAACCAACATGATATAGAAAAATGTTAGTTACATGCAAACAAGTGATTAGAATAAAATGGAACTTGGAGACATTGTAGAAAATAGGTCTACCTTTCATCTACCTTTCATCTAGCGCCAATATTCCACCTTTGTGTGGAAATTACCGAAAAATCAGTACAGTGGTCTGATAGGGCTAAGTTTCTGTCATTATTTTTTGCTTTTTTTGTGTATGTAATTTCTTAATTTATTGTTGTAATTACACATTATCTCCCTATTTTTTCTTTAAACCTTTGTACTAGCTTTGAGTTGGTTGATATACTGCTTTTATTGTTTGCCCTTGTCAGTGAGCATTTTTCCACACATTTTCTTATTAGCTTTTTAAAAAATTTATCCTTTCTTCCCAAAGAAGACCCTTTAACATTTCTTGTAATACTGGTTTGTTTGTGATAAATTCTTTTAGCTTTTTTTATGTCTGGGAAACTATTTCCCCTTTCATTTTAAATTATGACCTTGCTGGCTAGAGTAGCCTTGGTTGTAGATCATTTCTTCTCATCACTTAGAATATTCTGAGCCAATCCCTTCTGGCCTGAAATGGTTCTGTTGAGAAATCAGCTGACAGCCTTATGGGAGCTCCCTGGTAGGTAACTAATTGTCTTTCTCTTATAACTTATAAGATTCTCTATTTGTCTTTAATCTTTGGCATTTTGATTATGTGTGTCTTGGTTCTGGGGCCTCTTGGGAGTGACTCTGATGCAGGTCAATGTCAGGCATTGCTTGTGAATAGGCCTGTGCTACCTGTTTGAAGATATAAAGGGACCCACAACTTGTGGCTGCCTCTTCTAAGCCTGGGTGCATGTGGGAGTGGCCAGGCTGTGTATAGAAGCTGGCTCCCACCAGCACTGGACCTAGAATCAGGTCAACAAAAGGCCCAAGCCACCCTGATATCCTCCTCCATCTACCAGTGGCCTGTTAGGCTCAGTCACTGAAAGAGCCTCTAGCTATACACAAGTTGAGTTAGGTAGGTTCTCGGTGAGAACCAGGTAGAGGCGAGTGATATTCAACATGTTGATATAGATTCAAACTCAGTGCCTATGCTGGGTGTGGTGCTACTCAGCAAGTTTCAGGGTACACCAAGACCTGAGGCACCTGCCAGGGGTCAGTGGACCTTTGTGATGGGACAGGGTCTTGGGAAGTCCTCAGGGTGAGGCCAGTAGAGATCATCAGGCTAAAACAGACCAAGATTTAGCCATGTGGAGGGTGAGCTCTGCACAAAATCAGTGGGGCCAGTTGGATGTGCAAGTGGTAAATTGCCCTCATTCCAAAGCTACATAGCTCAGAATGTCCACATTCATCTCCACCATCCAGGGTCTGCCCAGATCTCTTCAAGAGCCTTCCAAGAAAGTCTGCACGACAGGCTCAGGCTGGCCAGGTTGAGACACCTTACTCCTCATGGAGTACCTGTATCACTCCAGATTCTCAAACACCACACTTGGGTGGGGTCCAGCCCTTTTTGTGTCTCTACCCTTCCTACTAGTCTCAATGTGGCTTCTTCTGTACTATATCTTAGTTATAAGTCATCAGTTGAGATCATCTTCAGTTGGTTATTCAGGTTGAATATTTTATAATTTAGTGGTAATTCTGGTTTGAAACTGGGAAGAGATGAGTGTAACTTCTAGGTACTCTGCTACTATCTTGGATCTTTTTCTTTCTGCTTTATTCTTTGCAAATTTGATTATTTCAAAAGTTCTGCCTTCTAACTCACTTATTCTACCTCCTATTTGCTCTACTCTGAAATAAAGATTCTCTATTGCTTTACTATTTCATTCATTAAATTTAAATTACACAATTCCAGAATGATTTCTATTTCTTTGGTAAATATCTCATTTTGTTCACATATTTCCCCCGATTTTGTTAAATTTTCTTTCTGAGTTGTCTTGTTGCTTCTTAAGTTTTTTTTAAAAAGTTATTTTGATTTCTTGTCAGCTATGTCACAAAATTCCATGACTTTAAGCTAGGTTATTAGAAAATTATTTTTTTTTTGGTGATGATGTGTTTCCTTGATTTGAATTCCTGCTTTTCATTTGGAGAGTGGTTAGTGGTTAGCAACCACATTCTTAAATCTTTACCTGTGCCTTCAGATGGGCTATCCTGTTTATTGGTGCTGTTATATCTGGGTTTTCTCTGCTTTTCTATAGGTACACCTACTCCACTCTGCTTGCTCTCCCTGTGGTAGAATTCATAAGCTTTTAAGTCATCTCTAGTTCTTACAACACACCAGGCTGACTACTGGAAACTTCTCTTTTGTTTTCCAGAAGGTGGTGCTATAGCTCAAGCGTGTGGTTTCTCCCTTGCACACAGACCCTAGTGTGCTTTTCAGATTCCACTACATTTTCCAGATTAGCTCTCACTGCTCAACACAAGAGTGCACACAAGGGGGGTGGCCACAGTAAAGGGGAGTATTGAGCTTAGCACTTGGGGCATTGTTAGCAGCTGTTGACCAAAAAAGGGAGATCCTCAGGTGAGGTTCTCTCAGAGGGACATGGAAGGCCTTTCTGCTGAAGTTTGAGCAAAATAAGCAGGACTTTTATCCCTTTAATGCCCTTTGATATTCTTTTCTGTTTCTTTCCCATATTTTCCTTCCCCCTGGTCATGAAGGTCCTGCCACAGTACTCTGAGTGCTGCTGGAAAGCCATGTCCCACACAACTTGGGTAGCCAGGCACTCACTAACCACTCTCCTTTTCCACACTAGAGAAATTGCCACCATCTGATAGTGCAACCCATGCAATGTCCCCAAACTCATGCTGCAATCTACCCTTGAGAAGGCTGGACGTCCGCAAATTATCTCTCATCTTTGGGCATCTGCCCAGGTGAGCATTAAAAAGGTATTTTTCCAACCATGCTAAGATGGTTTGGGCAAAATTTCTGGCTTTGCTGGTTCGATAGCCCATGCTGAAGTCCTCTGCCTATTACTAGATGAACAGATGGGCGAGACTGCTTTGACATCCCTTGGCATGATCCCAAAATTCCCACAGAGGGGCACGTTTGTTTGTGGATACGTGTCTAATTTATTGTTATAAAATGGGAGACAAAAAAAGAGAAATATCTTATGCACCATAATGCTGATGTAAAGAACTGTATTTTAAAGGACAGGAGAGTAAATAAATGTTATAAAATGGCACAAGAAGTGACAAAAAGAATGAGGGAACCATTCAACACAGGTTTGATAGAAACTGATTGAGGAATTAAGTGGAATTGGTGTCCACTTAATATTCTCCATTCAATTGATTCTGTTTATATAGGAAGTACCAACACCCAGGCTATTAAGTTGCAACTTATCCTGACAACTACAAAAGCAGTCCATGTTGAGAACATCCACAAAGATGTCTTGTGTGTACACGTGTGGAGGCATACACACACACCAAATTTTTTAAAACACTAATATATTTTTTAAAACAATGAAAGGAAAGGATGAGAAACCTTAATTGACTTGCATATTTTTGTTGTTGTTGTTAATCATCACCTGAGGGTATTATTTCCATTGCTTTTCTGAGAGTGTGAAAGGGAGGGAGGGAGGAAAAGGGAGGAAAGAAGGAAGAGAGAGAGAATGAGAGAAACATCACTGTGAGATAGACACATCTAGAGGTTGCCTACTACCACCACCACCACCACCCCACACCCCTGCCCAACTAGGAGCAGGGATCAAATCCACAACCCTGGTACAGCCCTTGTTCAGGAATCAAACCTATGACCCTTTGGTGTGCAGGCTAATCTCTAACCATTAAACACACCTGCCAGGAACAGAGACTTGCATCTTTAGTACGCTTATCCTTATTTTGAGGTGGTGTACACTTCCTAAGTTCATGAAAGAGGCTAACTGAGTGTCTTTTCTTTCCACAGTGATGGACAGAGCAGACTCCACGTCTGATGAGCCCCTTGTCAGAGGCAAAAGTGGGCAAGATCTCCAAGAGATGCTGAGAGGAGTAGGACTGTCAGTTGAGTACTGGTTGCCAAAGCTTCAGGAACAGCTGGGTGTGACCTGTCCAGAGGCCTTACAACACATAGAAGAAAAAGACCTCCAGAAGCTAAAATCCCAGGCACAACATTCCTGGGAGAAAAGGGCCCTGGAGAAGCTACTTAACTCAAATAGGCTTTCAAAGTTACAGGAGTCTCAGGAGAAAATGAGAAAGGAACAACAGAAGATGGCAGAACAGGCACTGCAGGAGCTAAGAGACTTGCAGTCAGAAGGGAGGCAACGACAAGAAGAGGAAGTAAGGAAAAAAGAGGCAGAGCTGAGGCAGGCAATGGAGATTCCCAAAGAGTACTGGCCACACCCCGGAAAATCCTTAGGAGAAGTGATGGAACACACGCAGGGACAACTCAACCTCATGGAGGGCACACTGTCTCACAGGCAAAACCTCCCAGATAGAGATCTCATGAGATGGGCATCTGGAGGGCTGGCCCTGCAGGGAATTTACAAAACTGGCTACCAAAAAGACCTTGTACAGAAGAGAGAAGAGCTACTAAGTGTCCCCAAGGAGTTATTGTTCTTAGGCCCTGAGCATGGCACACGGAGGGAAACCAGGGAATTTACATCTTCTCAAGAAGAATCCAAGTTCACCCAGATGACAGAGAAGCTGGGCTTCAGTGTAATTGCCTCAGCCAAGGGCGGAGTTTGGGGATTTAGCGTGGAAGCTGGTATGGACCACAGCAAACATTCAGAATCCAAGGAAAACCAACAATCACGTTCTGAACACACCTATTTCTGCTCTACCAAGTATAGCTACGTCCCACTTGCCTCCTGCCACTTTCCCATGGATCAGCTCCAGTTCTCCAAGGCTGCTCTCCAGGAACTGAAATGCATTGAAGACCTTCTGAGTCAGTCTGCAGACACAGACAGACTCCCCTTGCTGAGGCAGAGAACTGAAGCTTTCTTCCACAGGTTTGGCTCTCATGCTAACCAGGGCCCTCTGCACCTGGGAGGAATCTACTGGTGGAAAGCCATATCAGAGGGTTTCCTGACTGAGCAGCTGGAACAAGTAAAACAGCAGTCAGCAGAGGCCCTGAACAGTTTCATAAGTGGAAGCTACAGTGGCTTTGGAGTGAAAGTTGCTGCAGGTGCGGATGGGTCACACTCTAGTTCAGAAACTTTCACCCAAAGCACAACCTTCCAAAATCTCCAAACCAAAGTCCAATTATCTGTGGCTCAGACAGGTGGTCCACCAGAAGCAAATGGCTTTCTCCAGTGGAAAGATGGCCTAGTTGCCAGTAATCAAACCTGGAGTGTCATTGACCGGGGACTTCAGCTGGTGCCCGTTTGGGACATCATCCTCTCCAACCACAGAAGTGATTTTAAGGATCCATGTCAGGTAGCTAGCTTACTGAAGGATAGCTACACTGCTCTTATTGGCCTCACTGCCCAGATCCAGGATGGAGAAGAATTACTGAGTGTTGGGAAGGAGGCTGGGCTTTCCCTAGAGGATGTGAAATCCTGGAAGGTATCTGATCCTGAAGAGCAGCTTAAAAAACTGATAAATTTCATGCAAATGTTGAGTAAAAAAACAAACAGTTATGACACTTGGGTTAACATATGCCTCACAGATTGGGGTCTGCAGAACTTTCTGGTAAACACTGTTAACTTTTGCAAAAAGTCTTCCATCTATGAAACTAAGTTTATTAAATCTCAGTTGCGCAGCCTTTTTGTATCCTCACATCTACAGAGTGAATGACTTTCCTCAGGTTCATTCCATCATGCAGTGGGTCTTCCAGTCAAAGTCAGAAGAAGAGCACATCAACATCTCCCAATTTTCTGAGCTAATTAAAATCTTAAAGAAAACCCACAATGACCTCATGGAAGTGAAGGCGAATTCTAAGTCTGCAGAAACAGTAGAAGAAGCTCAAAGAAAGGTCACTTATGAGGTCGGTTTGTCTCTCGGCTGCTTCTTGAATTACCTCCAAGAAACAGAGCAGCCAGACACACAGCTCTTGCTACTTTCCATTGCAGCTGGTATAGGATATGATGTGGTAAACAAACAGTTTCAGTATCTCCTTGGGTGTGTGGAGTTAAACTTCCTAATGCATGAAATGCAAACTGCCCAAGATAAATACCAGGAGCTCAAAAATAATTGCACCTACAGAGCCCAGGCATTCCTGGTGCTCACAGGTCTTATAGCTACCATTGGAGTCACAGCTCTTTCTCCAGAGGAGAAAACACAACGCTTGATATTAATAAAACATCACATGGGACAATCTTTGTCAAAAGAAGTTGTCCATGTCCTCTCCAAACCTGGAGCAGATCATGATTGGGAAAACCTAGAGAAAGACTTGAGATTGCTCATTGATGGTAATTATGAAGCCACCATCAATTCATTGCAAATGGATGAGATAAGTAAAAACTTGCAAAGTATTTTCCATGAAAGAAAAGAACCTCATGAAACACATGATAATGATAATATCAAAGGGGAAGTCATTAGAGATACAGCGTTCTTAGATTTACTCCAGCATCTAGCCTTAGATCATTTCTACCCAAAAAAGATGAGCAGAACTAACTTCCATGTGATCATTAAGACTTCTGTGTACAACAGCCAGCCCAGATCTGAAAGGGAGCTTCACCTATATTTCCTTCAGAAGCTACAAGTTCTGGATTATGATCTGAGATACCTGGTCTTTAGCGATGATGGAAACACACAGAATCAAGTCAATCCAAGTGCCTCAAATAAGGACAATGAGGATTTTAACCCATATAAATACTTGTTTGAAGACAGGGATGCTCCCACTAACCCTTCACCCTCTAATCCTAGGCCCCATATTCACCCTATGGATATTCAGATGGCAATTTTTCACTGTGCAGATGATTTTGCCAGACAATATATTTTGTCCAAACTTTCCATTTGCCAGTTTGCACTCCCTCTTCTCATACCTAATCCCTGCAGTTCTCAAATTGAATTCTCTCTCTGGTCTCTCAGTCAAATTAGAAGGAGCTGGCAGGAAGCAAGGAAATTACCAAGAGAGAAGAAGATCAATTATAAAAATAAGCAGATGTGTCATGTCTCTACCCCCATTGTGTCCTTTATAAGAGTGGGAAATGGCTTCTCTGCTTCCAAATCTCAGATCATGAACTGTCTTCTCAGTAAACGTAAACATGATGTGTTTTTCCACCGACATTGCAGAGGGAGCACCAAAGACTGTCTCTTGATGGGGGGAGTGGTGGAAATCTGCTGGTTCTGCCCTGCGGGGGAAGATGATGACAGATTTGACAACTGTGTGACCTTCACCAATCTCCATGGAGATGCGAAGGAACATAAGAAGCAACTCACCTTCTTGCAGGAGGTCTCTTCTCTCATTGTTGTCCTCTTGTCAACTTCTGATGACAATAAAGAAAACAGAAAAATTATTCATGATCTATGTCAGTCACCAAGACCTTTGATTTGTTTACTTGATAACAAAGAAAAAACCATGGCCAGTAATTCTAATAAAAAAGTCATCATTGGAATCCGGAACAGAAATGAAGCAGAATTAACAGAAGAGCTTGTTACTACAATCAGACGTTTGATGGAGCTCTCAAACATAGCTTTCAGCTTAGAGGACTGTGCCCCAATTGCTCGAAAGCAAGGATTCCTTATTGACGAAGACCAGAGAGACTGCAAGGAAGCCAGAGAAAATTCAGAGGTCCTAATAGCTCTATTAAGAGACTTAAATATATCTCAGGTGAAGGAAAACTTACTGCCCCTTCAGGGACACCTGTGGCATCTTTGGTGTAAAAAGGACAGAGAACTCTATCATCTAAGAGAAAAAGGGAATCGAAGCATTGAACAACACAAGAGTGAGATTGAGACAGAAAAACAAAGAATACGGAATCAACAGTTGACCAGAGCCTTTCCTGTCAATGACTTGATGCGTTCTGTCCTTGAAATTCTCCAAAGTCTTTCAGAAACTCAAACCGCACACTACTTTTTGCAATGGCTGAGTGTGTTTTTGGACAACCTGACTGCAGGACACTTGGAAAAACTGAATGAAAAGAAAAACAATTTGTGGTCACTGATACAAACAGAAAAGCAAAAGGCACCCAAGAGCACTGACCTCCAACGCTGGCAAAAAGAGATAGAAGCTATCTCCAAAGAGATTAGTGACAGTACATTGGGAATTGAGCAACTTCTCAGAGAAGTTGGCCAGATCTATGAAGCTCTGGAAGAAGCTTCCCCCACTAAAAATACCCTTTATCTCTCCCTTCCCCAGATTGCTGCAGATCTGATGATATCTGGTGTTCCCATTGAGCTGATGGATGGCGATGCTTCATATGTGCCTCTAAAGTGGGTGGCAGCTCTTTTTGACAAGGTCTCTGAGAAACTTGGAAACAAACGACTGTTTGTTCTCTGCATCCTTGGCCTTCAGAGCTCAGGGAAGTCCACCCTGCTGAATGCACTTTTTGGGCTGCAGTTCACCGTCAGTGCTGGGAGGTGTACCCGGGGGGCCTACATGCAGCTCCTGAAGGTGGAGGACACTTTCAGAGAGGAACTGGGCTTTGACTTTGTGCTTGTTGTGGACACAGAAGGCCTTCGGGCTCCACAACTCAGCAATAAATCCAAAAACCGTGACAATGAGTTGGCAACTTTTGTCATTGGACTTGGAAACTTGACTCTGATCAACATTTTTGGGGAAAATCCATCAGAAATGCAAGATATTCTAGAAATAGTGGTTCAAGCTTTTATGAGGATGAAACAGGTAAAAATCTCCCCAAGTTGCCTTTTTGTCCATCAGAATGTGGGGGAAGTCACAGCTAAAGACCAAACTATGGAAGGAAGGAGGCGGTTAGAGCAGAGACTAGATGAAATGGCCACAACAGCAGCTGAGCAAGAACAGTGCTCAGATGTAACCCGCTTTGGTGATATCATTAAATTTGATGTCAATACTGATGTCTTCTACTTTGCTCACCTCTGGGATGGCAATCCCCCAATGGCCCCTCCCAATCCTCGCTACAGCCACAATGTCCAGGATCTGAAAAGGAGAATTCTTATGGCTGCCAAACAGGAATCTAGGGGAAGCATCATGAATATCTCAGATGTGAAATTGCGAGTTCCAGATTTGTGGAGAGCTTTGGTGAATGAGAACTTTATTTTCAGCTTCAGGAACACCCGAGAAGTCATAGCCATGAGTAAACTGGAAACCATGTATAATTCCTGGACCTGGGAGCTGAGGAATCACATGCTAGCTTTGCAGAACCAGCTCATCAACCAGATTAAGAATGGGAAAATTCAGGAACTCACAGCAAACACTCTTCAGGCTCCAGTTACAGAAAAATATAAAGCCATCCAGCAAGAATTGGAAACATATTTTAAAGAAGATCCAGATAGTGAGATAATTATTCAGTGGAAAGCAAGTTTTGAAATTAAACTGGAAAACCTTAAAGAGTCACTTATTTTTGAGAGCAAAAATAAAGCTGAGGAACATATCAGTTATAAAAAGAATCAAGAAATACTGGATAACAAAAAATCAAGTTATGAAAAGAAATTATTGGAAAAAAGCCGAGAATTGGCTTTAACTCTAAAGGACAAAGTATTGAGTGAGAATGAGCTTCATGGCAAATTCAATGAACTTTGGGAAACATGGGTCTCTGATGTGTCCTCAACTGTCCCTCGAGTCACAGAGCCTAACATTGATGTGGATGCTGAAGACATCCTTTTGGAATATTTTAAAAAGGAGACAGATGTGGTGAATAGATTGAAGAAAAAGTCTAGAAAGGAGTTTAAAATCAATGATGAAAAACATGTAAAAAAGAGCAAATGGTTATATGTAATAAATAGGACCTTAGAAGAATATGATAAAGAGTCCATAAAGAGGACTACTGACCACATTATTTCAAGATACAATGAACATATTACAAAACTTCAGAGGCAACAAAGTGATTATAATCGAAGTTATTTCCATGAAATCCTGAACATAATAGAAGAGGAGGTAAAATCTGCACCCACTGAAGACAGATACACGTTTACAAGTAAGTACAAAATTGACTTATCTTTTTGTTTATTTCAAAGAGCATCTGAGAATTTTAAGGAGATGCATAGGGCATTCAAAAAAGCAAATAATCCTGTAAGTTATTTGGAAAGCAAGAAAGATGATTTCTTCATGAGTTTTAAGATCTCTTGTCAAGGAGCAACCTCAATCAAAACATTTGTTGAATTTCTGTTGGAAAAACTCATTCCTGCTGTCTTCATCACAATTTCCGAAAAAATGGCCCTTATGATTGCTGGAAACATGCGAGCTACCTGCCCAGCATTCAATGGAAACAGAGCTAACCTGGAGAAACACGTTCTTATCTCCCTGGCAGAAAAAGAAAAGTTTGATGATTACTGGCAGTATATTCATAATTCCGAATCATTTTTTAGGAATTACATTCAAAACCATATTAAAATATATTGTTCAGAACAAAATAACAAAATAAAGACCTTTTTAAAAATAAGTATAGGTGACATTAAGAATACCATCCTCTCAGCTATTCATGAATCCACGGCAATAGCCAAAGATAAAAGCAGCACTGTGTCTGGGTGGTTGGATTTGTTCTGTGATCACTTGGGAGGTAACTTGAACTTTCCACGAAAAGACTTGATAAGCATCGAACACCAGGAGATAAAAGATATTGAGTTTCTCAAAGAAGCCATGAGTGAAGCTTTGGATGACTTAATGTTCACAGTAGAAAAGATATGTTTGAGTAAGCCTGAAGAAGGAATGGTTTCTGACATTCAGAACATGCTCTCTGAGCATCTCTGTGGCTGCTGGAAACAGTGTCCCTTCTGTGGAGCAATCTGTACAAACACAATCCCTAACCATGACGGAGACCACAGTGTTCCTTTCCACCGTCCTAAAGCTGTCAATGGAGGCCAATGGGCTAACACAGACCACTTTAACATTGACTGCTGTACTAGTTTGGTTGCAAGTGATTGTTTATTTATTTTGAAGGATGGTCGTGAAATCCCATTTAAGATCTATCGACAGGCAAAAGGGGAATATGCCAAATGGAGCATCCCCCCAGACACATCTGCCCAGACATACTGGAAATGGTTTGTCTGTCACTTCAGATCAAACCTAGAAGAAAAATATCAGAAAAAATTTAAAGGTAGAGGTGAAATCCCTCAGGCATGGACCAAGATCACAAAACAAAATGTGCTTGATGACTTGAAAAAGCAATAATACTCAATGCCCACAAAAGAGTACCAGAATCTAAATAACAGTCACAGTACCTGAACGATCTGAAAATACCTACTCCTCACAATGAGAAATTTTTATTTCCATTTTTTTAAATGAGATGGCTAATTGTAAACCAATTAACATTTCAAAAATTTAAGACAGAGAAGCATCTAACAGACTGTCAAACTTCAGAGGGAAGACAGGGGAGGGCCGGGTTGGCAAGGCGGGGAGAGGGATGGAAAGGGGGGCAGATAAGAGATCAACCAAAGGACTTGTAAGAATGCATATAAGCATAACCAATGGAAACAGACACGGGGCGTGGTGGGCGGGTGAGGGCATGTGCTTGGGGGTGAGGGATGCCGGGGACAGGTCAATGAGGGAAAAAGGAGACATATGTAATACTATATGTAATACTTTAAACAATAAAGAATTTAAAAAAAGAATTAAAGATTTCCTGTTGAAAGAACTTTCTTTTTCTTTATCTCAATTCCTTCTGGTTGAAAAACAAATTGCTAAACTATACGAACATACAATAAATCTAACAATATCTATTTAAAATTCCTATTTCATATTTTAAGCTATTATTCTGAATGCTTTTTATTTTTAAATGTATAATGTTTTATAAAGTCCCAAAGTTGTTTTCATAGAGGGAAATAAAAAACTTTATATATAGTTACAAATTTCTATAGATTAACTATATGAACATTTCAAATGCACATACAGTTCTTGGCTGGATGTTACAAATTGCCTCTGAAATCTTGAGAAAAAAGTTACTAACCCTTGAATGGAAAAATATTGATGGAAAGATGATCCCCAAGCATAGTGATATTTAGACATATTGTGTTCTGGGAAATAATAACACAGACTTGACAGAGACTATCAATTCAGGAAACATTATTAAGCAAATATAAAAAATAAAAATTGAGTTATTGTTTTTCTCATGTAAGTATCACCCTCATCTTTTCTGGAATCTTGGATGTTCCCGGTGCCACGGTAAAATAAAATAAAAAGTAAGGTCCATAAGAGCTTAGATATTCAAAGCCTGGTATTTGTAAAAGCTTAAGAAGACCTGGCTTTGAACAAGGTTTATGAGCAGGTGAGAAGGGCTACTCTAATCATGGCTCTCAATAAGGTCAGATTCATTATTCCATTAATAATTTTAAAAACTATTCCTTTAAGAATAAAATATTAAAGAATATGCAGTTTTTTAGACTCAGATTATTTCAGTAAGATATTCTTTTATATATTAAAATGTAAGGAAATGCTTATCTCCAAAATAGGCACCTTTGTGACTCTTCACACTGTATGAGTCATAGGATAATGATCAGAATACAAATGAAAAGCTCTCTGATGGTAACCAAGAATCTGAGAGGGGAAAGAAATCACCAATCTATAAACCTACACCTTCTGAAACAATGGCTTATGCTAGGTTCTCAAAGCTAATGACTTAAAGTAATCTTCATACAAAGAAAATGCCTTCATGTTGGACATAAGAGCATCCATGTCTTCCCTTTACAGGCACACTCTCTATCCTCCATAGCCAGTGTAAACAATGAACAGAAGTCAAAAACCTTGCATCTTCAGAGCTGGGAGACAGTCCTGATTCTGCTTTGATTCCCCAAAGAGCTTCAAGCATACTCTCAGTTTGAGGTCAAATGACCCATGTCTGCAAAAGAAATCCTTGAACAGAATAATTATAAAGGAAACAAATGTCCTAGAACAGTATAGTTTCCCTTTTTTAAAAAAAAATTTTTATTTTTTGCTAAAAGTATTACAAAGGGTATTACATATGTGTCCTTTTTTTCCCCCGCCCTTGACAATCCCCTGCCCTCCCTTACCCCCCAGTGTCTTATGTCCATTAGTTATGCTTATATGCATGCATACAAGTCCTTCGGTTGATCTCTTACTCCCCTCCCTCCTGCCCCCCAACCCTCCCTGGTCTTCCCACTGCAGTTTGACAATCAGTTTGAGGCAGCTCTGCCTCTGTATCTATTATTGTTCAAAAGTTTGTAATGGTCTTTATTATCCATGAATGAGTGAGATCATGTGGTATTTTTCCTTCATTGACTGGCTTATTTCACTTAGCATAATGCTCTCCAGCTCCATCCATGCCGTTGCAAATGGTAAGAGTTCCTTCTTTTTTACAGCAGCATAGTATTCCATCGTGTAGATGTACCACAGTTTTCTAATCCATTCATCTACTGATGGGCACTTAGGCTGTTTCCAGATCTTAGCTATGGTGAATTGTGCTGCTATGAACATCTGGGTACACTTACCCTTTCTGATTGGTGTTTCTGGTTTCTTGGGATATATTCCTAGAAGTGGGATCACAGGGTCAGAATGGGAGTTCCATTTCCAGTTTTTTGAGGAAACTCCATACTG
>NW_005871704.1:393379-395817 GCF_000147115.1 Myotis lucifugus | reverse complement strand
TATATTTTTGTATCGAGGTACAGTGACAATGGCATGTATTAAGTGTGGGAGTTTTTAGAGGGTGTCTCTAGGGGCTTGTATGTATAATATCATGTCATTTGCAAATAAGGCCAAAGCAATTCTCAAATTCCCAATTTGGATGCGGGTGTCTTCGTGGTCCTGTCTAATCGCAATGCCTAATAATTGCGGGAATATGTTGAACAGTAGCGGTGAGAGTGGGCATCCCTGTCTTGTTCCTGTGCTTAGTTGGAGGGGGTTAATTTTTGTCCATTGAGTATGATGTTGGCTGTGGGCCTGTCATATATGGCTTTTATTATGTTGAGGTATGATCCTTCTATTCCCACCTTGCTGAGAGTTTTTATCAAAAATGGGTGTTGGATTTTGTCGAATGCTTTTTCTTCATCAACTGATATTACAAATGTGGTTTTTTTCTTTCAATTTGTTTATGTGATGTATCACGTTTATTGATTTACAGATGCTGTACCATCCTTGCATCCCTGGGATAAATCCTACTTGGTCATGGTGTATGATCCTTCTGATGTACTGCTGGATCCGATTTGCTAAGATTTTGTTGAGGATTTTGGCATCTATGTTCATGAGGGATATTGGCCTGTAGTTCTCTTTCATTGTGTTGTCTTTACCTGGTTTTGGTATGAGGGTGATGCTGGCTTCATAGAATGTGCTTGGAAGTGTTCCTTCCTCTTGAACTTTTTGTAGTAGTCTGAGGAGGATAGGTTTTAGTTCTTCCTTGAAAGTTTGGTAAAACTCCCCTGAAAAGCCGTCTGGTCCTGGGCTTTTGTTTGCTGGAAGCTTTTTGATGACTGCTTCAATTTCTTCCATAGTTATTGGCCTATTGAGATTTTTAGATTCTTCCTGATTGAGTTTTGGAATGTTGTATTTTTCTAGGAATTTGTCCATTTCCTCCAGGTTGTCTAGTTTGTTGGAGTAGAGTTGTCCGTAGTATTGTTTAACAATCATTTGTATTTCTGTGGGGTCTGTTGTTATTTTGCCTCCATCATTTCTGATTTGGTTTATTTGGGACCTCTCTCTTTGCTTCTTGGTGAGCCTGGTTAGGGGTTTGTCAATCTTGTTTATCTTTTCAAAGAACCAGCTCTTGGTTTCATTGATTTTCTGTATTGTTTTTTTGGTCTCTATGTCATTTATTTTTGCTCTAATCTTTATTATCTCTTTCCTTCTGCTCACTCTGGGGTTTTCTTGTTGCTCTCTTTCTAATTCTTTGAGTTGAAGAGTTAGATGATTTACTACCATTTTTTTCTTGTTTTTTGAGATAGGCCTGTAGAGCTATAAACTTTCCTCTCAGGACTGCTTTCATTGTGTCCCATAGGTTTTGGATTGTTGTGTTTTCATTGTCATTAGTGTCCAGGATGTTTTTAATTTCTTCTTTGATCTCATTGGTAACTCAATCAATATTTAATAACCTGCTATTCAGCTTCCAATTGTTTGAGTATTTTTATTGTAGTTTATTTCTAACATTATCCCATCGTTGTCTGAGAAGATGCTTTTTATGATTTCAATCTTCTTGAATTTGTGGAGACTTTGATTGTGACCCAATATGTGGTCTATTTTTGAATATGTCCCATGAGCATCTGAGAGGAATGTATATTCCATGGCTTTGGGGTGAAGTGTTCTGAAGATGTCAATTAAGTCCATCTGATCTAGTGAGTCATTTAGGATTGCTGTTTCTTTGCTGATTGTTTGTCTAGTGGATTTATCCAGTGATGTCAGTGGTGTATTAAAGTCCCCTACTATGATTGTATTGTTGTCAATCTCTCCCTTGATATCTTCCAGGAGTTTTCTTTTCTTTTTTTTTTTCCATGTACATTTTGCATCTTTTTTTTAATTAAATCTTTATTGTTCAGATTATTACATTAGTTACTCTTTTTTCCCACCATAACCCCCCTCCACCCAGTTCCAACCCCACCCTCTGCCCTCACTCCCCACCCACTGTCCTCATCCATAGGTGCACGATTGTTGTCTAATCTCTTCACTCACCCCCACACCCCTTTCTCCCCCCCCCAAGAATAGTCAGTCCATTCCCTTTCTATGTCCCTGATTCTATTACAATCACCAGTTCATCAGATTATTTATTCACTTGATTTTTAGATTCACTTGTTGATAGATGTGTATTTGTTGTTCATAATTTGTATCTTTACCTTTTTCTTCTTCTTCCTCTTCTTACAGGATACCTTTCAGCATTTCATATAATACTGGTTTGGTGGGGATGAACTCCTTTAGCTTTTTCTTATCTGTGAAGCTCTTTATCTGACCTTCAATTATGAATGATAGCTTTGCTGGGTAGAGTAATCTTGGTTCTAGGTTCTTGGTATTCATCACTTTGAATAGTTCTTGCCATTCCCTTCTGGCCTGCAAAGTTTCTGTTCAGAAATCAGGTGACATTGGTCCGGTTACTCCCCAGT
>NW_005871704.1:383790-393112 GCF_000147115.1 Myotis lucifugus | reverse complement strand
TTTTGCTTTTCCGGTTGGGTGTTTTTTGCGTTCTTCGTATTTCAAATCTTTGACTTGATCCTTGCGACCCTCTGGTCTGCTGTTGGGAGTCTGTATAATATTCTTTATTTCAGTCAGTGTATGCTTAATTTCTAGTTGGTCCTTTATCACAACATCGAGGGTCTCATTAGATTTCTTGAGGATCTCACTACATTTATCGGCGGTCTTACCAGTCTTTTCGAGGGCTTCTAAACAGTTCTTTAAAGACCTTAAAAGTGTGGTTTTGAACTCTATATCCAACAGTGCTTTCCTCCAATTCTGTCGTTTGTGTCCTGTTTCTTTGTCTCGGCATTTTTTTATGCTTCGCTGTGTCGATAGAGTGCCTTTCTGTGCTAAGTGTCCCAATTACCTAAGGTAGACACTCTTGGTGCACCCCCTTGTGGGCTTTGTGCACAGTCTTGTTGTGGTTAAGCCTTGATTGTTGTAGTTATCACTGTGAGGAATTGACCTCCAGGTCAATTGGCTGTGAGAATCAGCTGTGTCTGCGGTGGGAGAACTTCTGTGCTGGAGACACCCCTCTGGGGCTAGACTTGCTTCGATGGGGCTTTGGTGCTCACTGAGTCTGCCTCCTGAGTGTGTCTTTTATGGTTCCACGGAGCTTAAAGCTGGATGGTCCCACTCTGACCTCTGGGCTTCCTGGCTCCTGGATCTCTAGGGAGGTGCTAATCTAGCCTTTGCCTGAGGCTATCCAGCAAAAGCCTCCCTGCAGGGCTTGGGCGAGGTGGGTCCCACGGGATCAACAGGGCGGGGTTAGCAATTATGGCTGCTCTCAGTCTTGCCCTCAGAGGCTCTGCTTCTCAGTGTCCCAGTAGTCACTGCAAGCCCCTCGGAGAGAAAGCTGCCCTCGAGTTCCGACCAATGCCAGACAGTCCCGCTTCTCCCGTATGAGTCTGGGTCCTTAGAGACTCGCCCGGAACTGGAGCTCAGAGCCTGAGACTCCCTCCCGATTGAAAACAACCGCGCCCTCAGCCTCCAGCCCGCTCCACATGCACTCCGAACCTTAGTATTTTACTTCAGCACTGCGCCTCCTCTGAGCCTCGGTATGCTTTTCTCTTTCCTCCTAGTTGTAGAACATCCACTCAGCCAGCTTTCCTGTGGTTCTGGATGATGTCCGTTCCGTCTTTTAGTTGTATTTTTGAAGTGGTTGTTCGAGGCAGCAAACTCCCGTGTTTACCTATGCCGCCATCTTCTTCCAGGAGTTTTCTTATGTATGTGGGTGCTCCTGCATTGGGTGCATATATGTTTATCAGGGTTATATCCTCTTGTTGTATTGATCCCTTTAGTATTATGAAGTGGCCTTCCTTATCTCTTGTTATGGCCTTCACTTTGAGGTGTATTTTGTCCGATATAAGTATTGCTACCCCAGCTTTCTTTTCCTTTCCATTTGCCTGAAAGATATTTTTCCATCCCTTCACTTTCAGTCTGTGTGAATCCCTTTTTCTGAGGTGGGTCTCCTGTAGACAGCAGATGTATGGGTCATGTTTTTTTTATCCATTCAGCCACTCGATGTCTTTTGGTTGGAGCATTTAGTCCGTTTACGTTTAAAGTTATTATTGAAAGGTACTTGTTTGTAGCCATTTCTTTTTTTGTGTGTGGCTGTTTTTTTTCTGAGCTTTTTATTTCTTCTTTTTACACCAGTCCCTTTTGCATTTCTTGCATGGCTGGCTTGGTGGTGATAAACTCCCTTAGCCCTTTTTTGTCTGTGAAGCTTCTTATTTCCCCTTCAATTTTGAATGATAGCCTTGCTGGATAGAGTATTCTTGGATTCAGTCCTTTGCTATGCATCACTTTGTAAATTTCCGTCCATTCTTTTCTGGCCTGATGTGTTTCTGTTGAGAAATCATTTGATAATATAATGGGAGATCCCTTGTATGTAACTTTCCGTCTCTCTCTTGCAGCCTGTAAGATTCTCTCTTTGTCCTGAACATTTGCCATGGTAATTATGATGTGTCTTGGTGTGGAACTTTTCGGGTTCACCTTGTTTGGGATTCTCTGGGCTTGTGTGACTTTTTTCTTCCCCACCTCAGGGAAGTTTTCTGATATTATTTCTTCGAATAGGTTTTCTAATCCTTGTTCATCTTTCTGTTGTTCTGGCACCCCTATTATTCGTATGTTGTTTCGTTTCATGTTGTCCCAAAGCTCCCTTAGGCTCTCCTCCTGTCTTTTAATTTTTTTCTCCAATTACAGTACAGTTTGGGTGTGTTTTGCTTCCTTGTCTTCTAATTCACTAATTTGGTCCTCCGCTTCTCCTAGTCTACTGTTGATACTTTCAATGGTGTTTTTTTATTGCAGCCATATCGCTCCTCATTTCTTCTTGGGACTTACTTAAGTTGTTGATTTTTTCATCTGTTTCTTCTTCCTTCTTGCATAGGTAGTTGATTTTTTCATCTGTTTCTTCTACCTTCTTGAAAATGGTATTGATTTTTTCCTCCGTCTGGTGCATGCACTTTAGGACCCTTATTCTGAATTCTTTTTCCGTCATGTTGCATGCCTCTGTCTCACTTAGCTGCTTTTCTGGCGAGTCCTCCTTTTCTTTCCTTTGGAGGTTTCTTTGTCTACCCATGTTTGATCTCACTGACATATCTAGTTGTTGAGTCATTCAGTGGCTGCTCCCTGGGTGGCAGTGGCTGCTCCCTGAGTGGCAGTGGCTCCTTGGGCTGTGGTTGCTCCTTGGGCGGTTGTGGTAGCAGCTGCTCCTCCGTTGGTAGCAGGGCCTCTGGTGGGTGCTGTTCACAGCTGTGGTGGCTCTTCTGGCTGGTGGAGGGAGGCTTCACACACAGCAACTGTTCCCCAGACAGAACGTGTGGTGATCAGGAGGTCACTGTTGCTTGAATCTGCTGCGTTGATTTAAAGGCACAAAATACAACACAACCAGGCACAAAGTACCAGGCACTGAACACGAATGTATTTACGATATTACTAACCCCAAATAAAGGTGGCCACCCGAGGTAAGAGAGTTAGGAGATAAGGAAGAAAGAAGAGAAAAAGATAGAAGAGAAAAAAGAAAGAAAGAAAGAAAGAAAGAAATATAGAAAGAAAGAAAGAAAGAAAAGGAGTGCAAAAATGAAATTGGAAAAAGGGAGGGGGAAAAAGAAGAGGAAAAAAAAAGTAAGAGAGAAAAGAGAATGAAGTATAAGAGGGGAAGAGACTATTTATATGAGGAGAAAACTCCTATAGAACCGCCACTAATACCAACAAATTACAGCAACAGATTCCTGGAGATGAATACAAACTACAAACAATCAATAATATCAAGCGACGCAAGGGAAAACAGAAGCACAGAAATAACCGGGGGGGAGGGGGGGCAGAAAAAATAAAAAGAATAAGCAGACTAACCTCACAAACAATCCTAAAAACCCCCCAATATACTCGTTAATCAAGCAAACAACAATAAAACAGTAGAGAAAAGAAGAAGAAGAAGAAGAAAAAAATTTGGATAGTGAAGGAAGATAAGGGAAAGGTGTATAAGGATTTAGAGCAGGGGATTGGAAATAGGATATATAAGTAGGGTGAAATTTTGACATGGGGTAAAAAGAATAGGGAAAATCTAAAGCTGGAGTAGGGTAAGAGAAACAGCACAACAAAAGGGAAAAAGTGGGGAAGAGGGTTTAGTACAGAGGCAAAATTGAGGTAGAGAAAAATGTTGCTAAAGGAACGATGAAAATAGAATGGAGAACATTAGTCCCAAAATAAAATAAAGACAAAATAAAATGACACTTTAAAAAATGGTAAAATGGTAGCGGTAATAATACTAGTTAAAAATAAAAATGCAGTAATTGAAAGGGTAAAATCAGGTGACGGGAAAAAAAAAGAAAAAAATGTTTTCTTAGTTAAAAGGTGAAAAAGTAATTTAAAAAAATAAAAATAAAAATGTGCAGTAATGTAGGTGCTTCAGATCTTCTACTCTTCTTTTTGGCACGCCCGGAATTTAGGAGAATGTTGAATTTCCCTCTGATACACTGTTCCTCTGTGTTGTAAGCCACAGTCCTGATTATAAGGCAGGCCGTATTGGTTCCCCTTACTGCCTTATCTGTATTTATAGAAGAGTCAGTTCGTGGCTCTGCCTCTGGGTGGCAGTGTGTCTGGATTGACCTCCGAGGCTATAAGCCTTCTCTGACAAGGAGTTCTCTATTGTACCTGAACCAGCTCTGCCCAGTGCTGGTTCCCCAGGCGCCACTCCCAGCTCTGTTTCCCAGGCTCCCCAAAAACAATCTTCCCCTACAAGCTCTGCTAGCGACCCCAACTGGGCAATCCCATGCACTGGGATCAACAATCCAACTCACAGATTTAAGAGGAAGTGTGTAAACAAGAGCCTGGGAAGCTGTGCGAACTCGCAGGGCTCCACCTTCCAGATCTGCGCGGAGTCTGCGTGCACTCTTGCCCCTGGCACCAAGTAGCCGGCCGGTTGGGAAAATCTAAGGTTTCCCCTTTGCATTCAGTCCAACTATGGACTTATTTATAGTGTTACCTTCTGCCAGCAGCCCTGCGGGAGCCTTCCCCACTTGCGGGTCACGCTGGCCTCAATGGGCGTGGACTTTGGGGGGCGCAGATTTCCCTCCGCCCGAGCGTTCCTCGCTCTAACCTGAATTGCAAACCGCACCTTTGGGGGAAGTCTAACCTTTCTGTGGGGAGAAGCAGGTCTCCTCTGAGTTCATGTAGTCGCGCTGCTTGTGAGCCGTTGCCTCTGGGTTAGTAGCCGATCTCTGGATGTGGATAACATCTACTCAAGATGGCATGGTCTTGCCTCGCCACTGAGCTGGCGCCCAGGGGGAGGTTTCAGCCTCAATCTCTAACCATCCCCATTTTCTAGGAGTTCTCTGTCTTTCCTGGCTGCAGACTGTCTCTCAGCTGAATCTCCTCTGCTTGTTCGGGCTGTATGTTACCTGTTTCAGCTGCTCGCCCTTATCTGCTCTGGGACAAAGCACCAACACGTCCATCTAAACCTCCGCCATTTTTTCCAATCTAGTTTCCCTTTTTTTAAAAAAAATATATATTTTATTGATTTTTTACAGAGAGGAAGGGAGAGGAATAGAGAGTTAGAAACATGGATGAGAGAGAAACATTGATTAGCTGCCTCCTGCACACCTCCCACTGGGGATGTGCCAGCAACCAAGGTACATGCCCTTGACCGGAATCGAACCTGGGACCTTTCAGTTCACAGGCCGACGCTCTATCCACTGAGCCAAACCGGTCAGGGCAGTATAGTTTCCCTTTTGTTCTCTGGAAAATAGTCTCAGTAAGAGCTGGAAGGACCTCCTCATATGATCATATTCAAATGGTGACAGAAACAGAATCCGTTGCATAACATGGTGCATGGCTCTCAGAAGACTGCACCCCTAAAAACTGCAGTGTTCAATTAACATTTGCTGAATGCTTTTGTTATTTGTTTAATGAATCTAGAATGGCCTTTAAGAGGTATCATGTGTCATATATTGACTTTGATTTTCAATCTAAAATTGTTGTCTATTAATAAAAATCACCTTTGATAAATTCCTCAGTCATTTAAGCAGTGTGATTAGTAAATAAGATTTAGGCCAGAGCTTGTGCCTCTGAGGCAGATTGGTCACCATATGTCTTCAACTTATTCCTGGGTTTCTAACAAAAACCTTTTGAAACCTCTGGTCACACACACACTTAAGGAGACTCACAGCTTGCCTCTGTTGTGCATGGAACCATGTGGTCTTCAGGGAGAAAGATGCTGTGTGGAGCTGCCATCGAGGATTTCCCTGTAAGGATCAGCCATATACCTGGCCCAGACCACTGTGATGGGGGCACAAAGTGGTGAGCAGGGCCTTTGTAGAATTCTGAAGCCAAAGTGAGCAGCCAGCTGGGCAGCAGCTAATGCCCTGGGATATGCCAGACCCCAGTCTGTAGCCCCTCTAACCTCTTCAGAAAGCCTCCAGGGTGCACAGCAGATTGTCAATGTCCTCAAGCTGAACCCTGAGGAGATCCAAAAGAACTAGGAGCACCTATTCAAGGTGAACACTAAGTCTGTGGGCAGCTTCCTTCACCTGCAGTCAAAAGTAGTCCCAGCAAAGGTACACCTCCAGGAGGAGGTTACAGTCTAGGCCCAGGAGGGCAAAGAGAGAGAGAAGAGGCCCAAAATGTGACCACTTGGCTCCCACCCCCACTCTTCCTGCCACCTCCAAATTGTAGCTAAATGTCTTTACACACACACACACACACACACACTCACACACACGATTCAGAGGCTTTGCTGCTGTGCTAAAGAGATTAAAAAAAACTGGCACGAAATAAATGGAAACAGAGGAAAGAGTAGGTAAGAATTGAGTTGGGTTTTTTGCCATCAAGGAGGGATCAAAATTAAGGAGATTACAATATCATTGGGTTGGGGTCACTGAGGGAGAAGCCCTCAAAACCAATGTAGTAGGAGGAATAGAGTCAGTAGGAAGGAGAATCACAGGATCACCATGAGTAGGAGGCACTGGGTCCAGGTGCAGCTCACAGTATTAGAGGTGGTCAGACTTGCAGGTCAGTAGAAACAAGGTCAATGTATTGAGACTCTAAGAAATCATTGAAAGTAGGGGACATAAGAACAGGAATTGGGGTTACCACATCCATAGATTTTGGGGATTTCCAGAGTAAGTTAAGCAAAGTATCCCAAGTGCAGTGGGAAATAAGGAGTCAGAAGGCTTTTAGGTAAGGGGCTAGAAGGGTGACAGAGTCTAACACAAAATCAAACTTCACGAATAAGATGTAAGCTTCTTAAATGAAGATGAAATTTGCACTGCAGTGTTTTTATTTTAACCAAAAACACCTTTATTTTTATCTTCAAAGAACTGTGCTTTTTTTCCCCATTATAAACATGATTAATTTACAAAAAATGGCCTATACTAGTACATTGCTTCTTCAAAGCATTCCCCTTTAAAGAGAAATTTATCTTCATATAATCCAGACATGGAAAGTTGTGTTATTGTTTTTTTTCCTAGAGAGAGGAAGGGAGAGGGATAGAGGAATAGAACATGGATGAGAGAGAACCATTATCAACCAGCTGCCTCCTGCATGTCCCCTACTGGGGATTCAGCCCACAACCCTGAAATGTGCCCTGACTGGTAATCAAACAGGCAACCTCTTGGCTCATGGGTTGATGCTTAATCACTGAGCCACCCCGGCTGGGCTTGAAAGGTTTTAAAAAATAAATTTATATTTGTTGTCATTATAAGACAAAACAGAAACCAGCATAAATTAAGGGACTCCATTCATATTTGGATTCTTCTCCTCCAGGAATCCTCATTGTTATATTATTTCCATTTAGCAAAATCTGGTCTAATTTAGTAATCCTTCTTCCTTCTGGTGTGATTTCATTAGAGGCAGCAGCTGCATTGGGTAAGTGGTAGCCTTAGCCACCATGGTAACAGTGGAAGTCGTCTGCTTGTACTGAGAAGTTTTGAAGTCGATCTCTCTCTCTCTTTCCCAGAGGACAAAAGTATGAGAAAATCCAGGGACTGGGTGTGTTATGGCTTAAATCTTTGTGTCCCCACATAATCAGGTTGAAATGAGTTCAGGAGTGCAGGGCTCTCATGATTGGATCAGTGGGATCAGTACCCTTATAAGAAGATACACCAGAATATAATGAACAACATAAACTGATGAACAAAAACAGATCCAGAGACAGAGAAACATCGATTAGACCATCAAACCTCAGAGGGAAGGTAGGGGAGGGTGGGGGTAAGGAGGAGAGATCAACCAAAAGACGTGTATGCATGCATATAAGCCTAAGCAATGGACACAGACAACAGGGGGGTGAGGGCATGAGTGGGGGGCGGATAGGAGGGGTAATGGGAGAATAAGGACCCATATGTAACACCCTAATCAATAAAGAAATTTTTAAAAAGACACACCAGATCTCTTTCTCTCTCTCTCTCTCTTCCTCTCCCCCCACCCCACACAAACATGCATAAACCAAGGAAAGAACATGCAAGCACATAGCAAGAAGGTAGCTATCTGCAAGCCAGGAGAAAGCCCTCACCAGGAACTGAATCAGCCAGCATCTTGAGCTTAGATGCTCCAAAACTATGAGAATTAAGTTTATATTGTCTACCCAGTCTATGGTATTATGTTATGGCAGCCTGAGCTGACTACAACAAGTTGTGTTTAAAGATGACCCCCTTAAGCTTTGGCATGCCCTTCCATTGAACTATGAGGAAAGCCATAATGAACATACCATTTTTCCCATTGCCTAAAAATTGTAATCCTCCTTAATCATGTTAGCCCTTCACTAAGGTCTCAGAAAGCCATTCAGCCATTTAGAGTTGTGCTGTGCTACGTAAGTGGACAAAGAGCAAAGAAAAGCTTGCATACTGTCACTGACACTGCCATGATAATAAACTAATCTGCTGTCTTCGCACTAGTCGTGCCTGTAAAACCTTGGGCATGTAATCTCTCTCTACTCAAGTGCCCTATCTCTCAAATAGTACATTTCTCATGCCATTGTTGGAGAAAATAAATGAATTGCTAAATAGAAGCATTTAGTGCCACATACTGAGTAAGTATACTCTAAGTTATTATAATGTTAGAGTGCCTTTCCCAAATTCCTTATTCCTTTGTTTTTTAGTAAAATTTCATTATTACCACATTGAAAGGCTGAGGTAGTTTCATCTGGGCTTCACTGGCAGGAATATTCAACAAGGACTTTTTGGAAAATCACAGTTAAGAACAAAATAAATGTGATTTTAACATAGCTCAAAATGCATCTCAAGATATTGAGGCACTTGGTACTTCATCGGTATTTCAAACACTAATTAATCAAAGATGTAAGGATGTAACTACCACAATTCTTCTAAAAAATATATTTTTATTTATTTCAGAAAGGAAGGGAGAGGGAGAGAGAGATGGAAACATCAATGAGAAATAGAGAATCACTGATTAGCTGCCTTCTGCACACCCCCTACTGGGGATCAAGCCCTCAACCCTGGAATGTGCCCTTGACCGGAATCAAACCCAGGACCCTCCAATAAGCAGGCCTACACTATATCCACTGAGCCAAACCAGGTAGGGCACTATAATAATTCTTTAGCAATATGGAAGTTAATATGTCTTAGGTTCCTCAGAAGCAGGTCTAAGACATAGATTCACAAGGGATTTATTAAAAAAGTCATTCCAATAAACATTAAAAAGGGGAAGCAGAAGGGAAAAGTATTTAAAATGAGAGAAATAAATAGTAGATATAGTCAGTTTTGTACTTTAAGGTAAGTCAGCTTGCAATTGTGTGAGAACACAAATTGTGAAGTTAGACTCCTGCTTGCATAGACTCCCACGATTT
>NW_005871704.1:365027-383382 GCF_000147115.1 Myotis lucifugus | reverse complement strand
TGCACTGGTTTTCCTTCGGCACCTGGGACCCAGGCCTTCGCTCCAGCCAGAGCCGCCTTCAAAGCCTTCCCTGCTCTGGCAGGAGCGGCCTTCAGTCTTCTCTCTGCTGCTTCCCGCCTACATATGCAAATTAACTGCCATCTTTGTTGGCAGTTAATTTGCATATCTCGCTGATTAGCCAATGGGAAGCGTAGGGAAGGTACAGTCAATTACCCTGTTTGTCTATTATTAAATAGGATATATATATATATATATATATATATATATATATATATATATATATATATCGCCTTGACATAAAGTATGCATCCTAATATGTTAGAGAGTGGTAGAAGTAGTAGCAGCAGCAGCAGCAAGAACAGAAAAAGTCTTATAAATAAAAAAATAAAAAAAGAAGGAACTCTTGCCTTTTGCAACAGCTTGGATGGAACTGGAGAGCATTATGCTAAGTGAAATAAGCCAGACAGAGAAAGATAAATACTACATGATCTCACTCATTTGTGAATTATAGAGAGTAACATAGACTGGTGAACAGGGTCAGATCCAAAGACAGAGAAACAGCAATCAGTCTATCAATCCCCAGAGGGAAAGTGGGGGAGGGAGGGGCTAAGGGGAAGAGATCAACCAAAGGACTTGTATGCATGCATATAAGCCAAACCTATGGACATGGACAACAGGGGGATGAGAGCATGAGTGGGGGGTGGGAGGATGGGTGTTAATGGGGGGGAGAAAGACACATTTGTAATACCTTAACTAATAAAGAATTAAAAAAATAGAAGAAATTCTAATAATTATTAACATTATCATTGCTACTATATTGAAAGGTAGTTATGCCTGCACCACATTCTCAACTGTAAGCTCTGGAAGAAGAGGGTCCAAGTCTTGTTCATTTCCACATGCAAGCATATAAAATGGTATTTACCCCAGTGTAGGTGATGAGTAATGGTTATGGAATACAATTGACAGGACAGTTTACTAGATATTGGAGGTGGGAAAAAAAAGAAATCAAAGCTGGTTCTGATATTTCAAATAGATAATGCAACTGATGACAACTAAATAGAAGTTACCAATGGCCTCTACTAAATCCAATTTTTTCTTCTCAATCATCTTCGTTGCCCTACCAGCATTATTTTATCACTCTCTCCTCCTTGAAACACTTTCTTCACTTGGACTTGAGAATATTATACTCTTGCTTTACTTCCTATATCACTCTGCTTTACTGGTTCTTCCTCTTCTGTTAGAACTCTTTCATAATGCAAGCATACTTCAAGAGCTCAATCTTTCATCTTCCTTCTATATCTAGACTCTCTTTCTTAATGTGTCATCAGTCCCCATGGCATTAAACACCACCTGCATTCTGATGACTCCTAATACATATGTCTCACCCACACCTCTGTCCAACTATCAAACACCTGGCTACTTAACACCTCCATTTGGAGGTCTTAAAAACATCAAGCTTGACATGCTCAAAACTGGATTCTAAACATACCATTACACAAAGCCTGCTCTACTACCAGCCTTCCTCATCTAAGGTAAAACTAAATCCATTGTTTCAATTCATTGTTTGGCTCTTATGGAGTTATTGGTCTCCTCTTAAATCAGGGGAGGGAATGTAGGACCCATCTGACCTGCAGGCCCTATAAGGCCTGAGAATTTTGTATGGCCCTCCAATGGTGTTACAAATATCCAAATGGACCTTGGCAGAAAAAGGTTCTCCACCCCTGTAACACTTAAATGATTACCACCAAAATCTCCATTATTTTCAATAACACCCTTAAGCTTGAACTTGCCCACACTGTTTCGAATAAAGTCAGTTCCTTTAGGGTAGATCTTCAGGGCTCCCTGTTATTGTGAACTTCCTTTTCTCCTGGAAAAAAATCTCTGAGCCATTGCTATACCCACTAGGTGAGGGTATAAGCCTCTAGCTTCTTGGCTTGCCTTTCCCTCAATTGAACCTCTTTCCTACAAGGGAGCCAAGGCAAGGACAATTGATGTTCCAGTAGCTTCATCCTGCCATCACTGTGGTAGTATTTCTACACCAAGAAGTAGGAATAGGAGGAAGAATGAGTCCCAATCTCTCTGCAACAGTCACCTTCAACTTAGCCTCTGCAATGCAGAACTAGTAAGGATGAGTAATTCTGGCTGCCTGACACCTTATCCCTTGTCTGAGAGCTGAGGGGAAAGGAAGCCAGAACATAAGACTGGATATGCAAGAATTCATTGTCTTGGGGACACATTCTTGGAATATAAGATTTAATGCATCGTCTAGGACCTCAGAGTATTGGAAAAGCTCACTGTCTAAAGAAACTAACTAAAAGAAGGGAGACTCTTAGAAACTTAGAGAGAGCCCACACTGAGAACAATATAAATACTTGAGTTTGTGGAATAAAAAAATAAAAGGTAACAGTCTGGGCATGCTGGACTGGTTAAATGAGGTAAAGTCAGAAGACACACAGGAGGATTACATTTAATAGGAAAGCCCAAAGGAAACATTCACCAAGGCATTAGGAATGTTCAGTGGTAGCTGTCACTCATTAACACCTATGTTGATGATGGAACCCAAAAGTAATTAAAATCATGTGGAAGCACTTAACTATTAGAAACCAAGAGGATGCAATTACCCCAACAAGAGAAACAGATAGGCAACCAAAAGTCCACTATCCACAGGGGTTGTAAAGATGGTCAGTAGAACATGGCCTTGTAAAGATTTAAATCTCATCTAAATGTATTTGAACAATGGGATTGAAGAGAATAAAGAAGAATGATGCTCTGGCCAGTTTGGTTCAGTTGGTTGAGCATTGCCCCATGCACTGAAAGGTCACCAATTTGATTCCAGGTCAGGGCACATACCCAGGGTTCAGGTTTGATCCCAGGTCAAAGTGGGTGCGGGAGGCAATCGATTGATGTCTCTCTCTCTCTCTCTCTCTCTCCATCTTTCTCTAAAATCAATAAAAACATTTTTTTAAAAAAAGAAAATGCAAAAAGTAAATAACGGTTGCATAAGATTCCTACACTTGTTGGAAAAGGGATGAATTTTTTGAGAGGTGAGAGAACATAGGCCTTCTGGAAGTGACCAGCAGGCAGGAAAGTAAGCAGTGGCCCACACTCAGTTGAGAGCAGTGAAGAGGAGCATGAGACAAGGCTGTCAGATGGGTCACTCAGTAGTAAGAGATAATTAGAAAAGAAAACTGGATGGTAAAAAAGATAGGTAAAACTGATGAGCAGAACAAAAATAAACTTGTTTCTGCATAGCCTTCAGGTTGAAGGTAAGAAAGGTGGGGTCAAAAAGAAAGCCTAGGCCCTGCAAATGAAGCCCTTCTTGCCTCAGCACATAGTTATCCTGGGTCTCTAGAATCACAATGAAACTGGAAATGTGGATGGAGGGTTTACAAATACAGAATTCGAGCCTCACAACTAATACTAGTCTTAGTGATATAATCATAGATCCTGTCAACCACAAATTTTCCTTACTCTTCCCTTGCCTCCCATTCAAACTAAAGCTATCCATCTTATGGCCTTACATTTTATTTCTTTTTTTTATAATTTTTTTATTGCTTAAATTATTACAAAGAGTATTACATATGTCTCCTTTTTTTCCCCCCCGCCCTTGACAATCCCCTGGCCTCCCCTACCCCCCAGTGTCTTATGTCCATTGGTTATGCTTATATGCATGCATACAAGTCCTTTGGTTGATCTCTTACCCCCGCCCCCTCCAGCACCCCCCACCCTCCCCGGCCTTCCTGCTGTAGTTTAACAGTCTGTTCGAGGCAACTCTGCCTCTGTATCTATTATTGTTCAAAAGTTTATAATGGTCTCTATTATCCATGAATGAGTGAGATCACGTGGCATTTTTCCTTCATTGACTGACTTATTTCACTTAGCATAATGCTCTCCAGTTCCATCCATGCTATTGCAAATGGTAAGATTTCCTTCTTTTTTACAGCAGCATAGTATTCCATCGTGTAGATGTACCACAGTTTTCTAATCCATTCATCTACTGATGGGCACTTAGGCTGTTTCCAGATTACATTTTATTTCTGAGGCTCTACTTCAATCATCTGAATTTCTTCTGGAGCTACTTAGAAGTTGTAAGTCCTTCTCTAACCACCAAATGGTAGTAAAGAACCTTATGAGATTAATTCTGATGGATGTTTTCAACTTCACTGTTGACACTTGAGGTCAGATCATTCTTTTTTTTGTGTGGGAGACTGTCCTATGCATAATAGGAAAGGGTCATCCATATTTTATCCCATTAGATGAAACAATTTTATTTCACCATTGTCTTAAAATCACAAAGACATTATGTTCTTTGTATAAAAAAAATAAGTACATGTAACTATATTTTCTAGAAAATGATTATATAGACCCTCTCAAAGAAAAAATGCTTCCTATTACATGGTTTCACGTTTGGTCTGATTCCTAAAACATACCATTACACAACTGCATCTTTTGGTTCAAAGTATAGATTATTATCATTAGTACATGTTCCTGTTTTCTTATACATTTGATAATACACATATAGAATGGAGGATTATCACGTAATGCTCTATTGGTTCATCAGCCTTTTCTGCAGGTTCATCAGCAGGTTGAGCAGGCTGTGCCTTTCTCTGTGGCCTTTCTTCAGTGTCTTCCAGGAATGGAGACACATTATCATCATCATCATTATAAATCATAAACTCCAAGTCTTTACCAACAATTCCAATGAAAACATTCTTCATAGTTAGGTCCTGTTCTGTAGGAAGTGTCTCTCTTAAAGCACACTGACCATGCTTAACCAGTTCATTCAAATTGCATTCCCTAAACTCAGACATATGTCTGTCCAAGTAAGTATGCGCTGATTGAAAATGAGCTCCAATGGACACAGATCTGCTGTCAAAATAGTTAGCAGATACACAGGTGTGGAAAACAAGAGGGCCCATATCATCATAACCAGGAATAAGCAGCCCAACAGCATAATCTTTGTGTTGGTATCTAGGTCTTGCTTCCAATTATAGATACAAGAGGAGACACAGGAAGAGGTCTGTCAAATACAAATCTGGAATCCAAACACTCCTGGAGCATAAAATTACATGACAGTCTAGCACCAGCAGTAAGTCCCACAATTGAGATACCAATATGTCAACATGGAGAATTTTTTTCAGGTGAGCTGCAAGTTCTGAGTGTGCTTTCTTCAGTGTAACCAACACTGCATGGGGTTTCTTATTTCAGACCAACTGTGGCTAAACCTTTATTGACAGCTTCCACTGCATATTCAGTTTGTTGAATCCTGCCCTGAGGGCTCCAAACACTGATATCTTTGTCACACTGGTTGTAAACCATGGTTCCAACATGGGCGTGGCTGTGCATGAGCCATATGAGGCCCAAAAAATCATTTGGTCTGGCCCTGCCTAAGGCATTAGGGGTCAGTTAATTAAATGTTTGACCAAATATGGCAGGCTAATTTTTAACTTGATAATTTTGTATGGCCAGCAAATGATTTTATAGATAGCCCAATGGCCCATGGCAGTAAAAAGGTTCCCTACCTCTGCACTAGGCATAGAGTCTTTATAAAATATTTGCCATGTGTTGGACCCTTGGCTAAATACTAGGGGTACAGAGATGAGAAGAAATAACCTCCTGCAAAAAGGAGCTCACTATCTAATGCACCGCTACTGATGCTCCTCACTACCTTTGGTTGCTGCGGTCTCTACCACCCAGGAAACCCTCCTCCCCCTTTCATCTACCTAACTGTGCACAAACATAGCATCTCCTGGTGGCTCCTCTGACCATGGACACACACAGTTCATTACTTTGTGAACCAAGGTGAACTACGTTTCCATAATCTACTGAATTTACCTCCTGGTGTTCCACTTCCCTACAGTGGGTAGGTTCCCAAACATCCATCCCAGACTACTCTAAGCAGTCATAGTATTTCCTTCCCCTTGCTATTGATGGTTCAGTGATGGACAGGCCTAAATTAATTCACATATAACTGAAACAGAAGCACAACAGACATTTACAGATATGCACACTGATATTTCCACTCTTCTCTAGTTCTCTTTTTAAAAACACTGAACCCAATTCACTAAATTGATGTTACTGCTTACTAATGGATTACAATAACCTTTTACAATAACACTCATCTCAACCAGCATTAATTATAGGGGCTCATCATTGCCTTTTTGGGATAAAGTCCATCCTTTATCATGACACAAAGGCCTTCTATGGATGGGTCTCAGTTACCTCTCAGCCTAAACTCCTACCATCATCTGCTTCTAACTTCATAGGAAACTATGTGTTATTTTCTGACCATATCATACCTTTGTGCATGATTTTGCCTCTACTATAATGCTTTGTCTGTTTTAATTTACCTCCTACTTGTCCAAACCTCTGCTCAGAAGTCACCTTTTTGAGGCATTCTCCACACTCCATTTCACTCTTCAAATGTAGTGAGGCCCCTTCCTGTGTGCAGTTATGGTCCTCAGGGCATACACCTACCAAAGCTTTCATCATACTGCATCACCAATGCCTGTCTGCTTGACTGATATCCTTCACTCAACTGAGCTCCAGAAGCCGGAAACTGGGACTCAATCTTCTGGATGCCTATTCCTACTAAAGGACCTGATTCAAAATTGCTGCTCAATAGAAGTTTATTAAATGATGGAGAGAAAGCTACATGTTGTCCTTGACATACTGAGCCCTCAGGCTGAGCTTTTACAAAACAATAAACATGGTGCTGTGTGCAGGGACAGTGCTCAGCTACACTGCTGAGTAGTCCAAGGCTGAAGAAATGGGCTTCTTCCTCTCCAGGGAATTAAGTGCTGGTAATGACTGTCAAGGATGTAAGCAAGTATCTAATTCATTTCCCACACATTTCATATTCCTGTTTTCTGAAATCTCTCTTACCAACCTACAGGCAGAAAATACCTATACATTTTCTAAGACTTTAGCCAAAAGCTAAAATGATGCATCTTTTGTGAAATAATCACTGAATTCCCCAAGCAAATCTAGCCACTTCTTCAGTGGTCCAGTTTCATACTCTACGTTCTTTATTTTGGCAAAGGCACAATTACATTGCCCTGCACTCTTAACTAGACAGTGAACTCCTTGAGGTTAGGCGATATATCCAGTTCACTCTCGTGACACCCAGTAGAGAACATGGGACAAAATAGAATTCAAGAAATATCTATCAACTGAGTTAACACATTGTATAAAACTATTCAGCTAGCTTGGTATTTAAAGCTCACTAAATCCTCCCTTCTCCAGATTCCTTTCACTAATGGATGGTGTCTACCCTGAAGGCTTTCCTCTCTGTGCCCTTAAATACATGGGCATATTGTAATTTATGTCTCTGACTCTGGGGCATGAATTTGGTAGTTGTACTTGGGATTCTCTAATAATAGAAATGTTCTGTGTGCCTATATTTTGAGGAAAGGAGTTTAAACTCTTCTTACACTTTGAATTGTGTATCACAATATAAAAATAGTATTTCCAGTCCTTAAAACTTAAATATTGTACATTGTGCAAACACACACACACACACACACACACAAAGTCTGTCAAGACTGATGCTCTAGGAGGTGAGTCTTGCTTACACTGTGGCTTCACAGACACCTTGGCAGATCACCATGTGCCCAGCATGGGAAGCACAGGATTAAATCTTTACAGCTGTTCTCTCCAAGGCAAAGAATATACAAAAGCTGTTTCTAGGGTTGTCATGTAAAACTTAATATCATTTTCCTGATATAATTTCTAATTGCTTTTTAAAAATTTTCTCAGATACTTTCCTACAGTTATCCTTTTATACCACAGGATAAAAGACACATAAACTAGATCAATTTTGTAAGTGCTGAGTTTGAGATGCTGGAGTTTGCAAAAAAGTTCTTCACTGGGAGAACAGATTTGGGAGTTGTCAGAAACTAAAGTTAAGGAAATGAATGGGGTGACTCAGAGTGTATATGTGGAGGGAAAGGAGGGTGAGATGCGATGTTAGGGGACAGACAGGCTATAGAATCTGTGAAGGTGACTGAGAAAATAACTTCCAAGAGGAAAGAGAACCTGGCACTCAAAAATAATCAAATACATTCAGCATTAAGTATATTCCTTCTCCATTCAAAGCACTGTGCTAGTATAGAGAATACAGGGATGACTCTTCAAGGACCCAAAAGGCCAATTGGAGGGACAGATTATAAACAAATGACCGCAGCACAGTAGACAGGTAGTAAGAAAGTGGTGCACACAAGGCTTAGTGGAGGACCAAGAAGGGAGGAGGTCAATGAAGAACTTTGGAGGAAACGGCTGAATCTTGAGGAAAGGAGGTATTCATCAAGCATGGGGGCGAGAAGTCAGCTGGCAGGGCATTCCAGGCACCAAGAGCTGCAGGTATAAGTGCACTGGATTATGAAGCAGTATGTAGTGGTTGAGAAATTCCAAGTAAGAAATTTGGTGCAGCTGGGATTTAGTATTTGAGGAAGAAATGGAACAAATCAAGTAGGAAAGCCAAGAAAGATCTGGTTACAAAAGGTGTGGGAAAATTTAGAAGAAAAGATTCTTAAATCTGTTAAAAATCTCCAAAATATCCTGGCTCACATAGCAGGAATTTTTATTAGGATAGAGATTTGTTACATGTCAAATTATTTTTTTTCTTTATATGTCATATTAAATGCTTAATCTTTAAAGCTAAATCATTATATAAAAGCTAAAGCTATTCTGTAAAACTTAACCAAGGTCATTATCAAAACAAAGAAAATTCAGTAATTTTGACAGAAGCAAAAATAGCCCATAAAGTTTCCTATTGTGGGGTGGGAAGCTGTCCATATATGTATTTTATTGAATTGTTTTGTACATGTTGTTTAAAGTGTTGTTTTTTTGTAATTTAAAAGCTGGTGAACCTTCTTTGTTAATAAGGGACATTAGAGTTTTGGGTTAGGAAGGGAAGGGAAGGACTGTCCATACTGCTGAGTGTGAATCTGTGCTCCCTCTTTATCATCTGTGTGTGTTTGGACACTAAATTGAACTTGGTGCCTACATCTGTTCATCTTAAAAGTGGTGATGATAATAGGACTCTTGAGGATCTCATGATGTATTTAGGATGACTGAGTAAGATCATAAATGTCTGGCATTTAGACAAGAGCCTGGAAAACAGTGCTTAAACATGCCAGCTAGCCCAGGTTGGATGGCTCAGTTGATTGAAGCATTGTCCCGTACACCAAAATGTTGAGGGTTAAATTCCCTGGCATGGCACATACCTAGGTAAGTCTACATAGACACCTGGATGGGAACTGTTACCAGAAAATAAAAACTATAATTAAAAGCTTGGTATTTTAAGTCCCACCCACACCATATCTCCAGAGAGGGGAAAGAGGCTGGAAATGAAATCCAGGATATATAATGCATGAGAAAGCATCCATAAAATCCCAATAGCATGGGTTTCAGAGAGTTTCTAGGTTGGTGAATACAACCTTATACTGCAAAGGTGATGCACCACAAGTCCATGGGACAGAATCTCCTGCCCTCAAGCCCTCCCCAACCATGACTTTAATATGTTGGTGACTCTCTTCATCTGTATCTACTGCCATACCCTTTAATATACTGGTGAATACTAGTCAGTGTTTCCCTGAGTTCTGTGAACCACTCTAGATTAATAGAACCTGAGAAGGGGTTTGTGAGAACTTTTGATTTGTAGCCAAGTTTGACAGAAGTGAGTAAGTACCCTGGGGACCGGCTGCTTGTGATTGGAATCTGAAGGAGGGACTGAGCCCTTAACCTGTGGGATCTGACACTACATCCAGGTAGATAGCGTCAGAATGAGTTACATTGGAGGACACCTGGTTGGTGTTGCAGATTTGCTTGGTGAAGGGAAAAGAACCACACCTCTGATGTTGAAACAAAGGAAGACTGGATTGTTGCTAATACGCCTGGATTGTCTGATTTTTCTTCCTTTTCTCCCTCTCTTTCTTATTGGCAAGTATCTCCCAAGAGATTTCAAAAGAGGTTAATAGAGTCCTTTAAAAGATATGTTCTCTTACCCAAAGATGAGCCAGCTAAAAAGAAAGGATCGTGGGGAAATGCCAGGCAGCAGAGACTCAGTAATCTCAGGTGCTCTTTTATCTCTAATCAGTGTTTTAGAGATGGACTGTCTCAGTCCACATGACTTTTAGTCAAAGCTGGGAGGAGGGCTGGAACTAGGGTGGAAAACTTATGGACTCCTTCATTCTCAAGTTCCCTTGCGCCCTAGGTGCCTCTCTGGCCTCACTCTAGTTCTGGCCCTGGATGGGACACTGGGTCACTGACTTTCTCTGGTATCCCCAGGGAGGTCTCAATGGATTCCTTTTCCCTTTGTTTATTCAGAATAAGGTTAGAATTTTTCAAATGTAACTTAAATTAGAAAACTGGCTGGCAAACATGAAACCTACAGAAAACATCTTGCAAATAAAATTCAATTATTGCTTAACAAAGATCCTGTGAAAAACAAAAGTTTCTAAGAATTGAGATGAGACCTGAAAGTGAAAAAAAGTCTCTTCTCAGTTTGAGGGTTGACCTGAGTAACAGGAAGGAGGTGTGGTAGAAAGAGCTCCTTTATGAATCTGGTTTTAGGCCCAGGGATTGCTTAACCTGCTTCAGTTATTCAGGCGACATTCACTAAGATCATACCATATACTGAAAAAGAGCTCACACTGTGGGGGAGTCTGAAATGGATCAGACATAGACTCTATCACTTGTAGGTTCATAGCATAGCAATAGGCAAGACATAGGCAATGATACAAGACTCAGCAAAAGAGTGAAAATAAATCCCAAAGAACTGTAACGTGGTGGCACTCAGAGAAAATCGTAGAAGTTTGAATTAAACTCTTAATGGAACATTGCTGCTGGAGACAGTCCCTTTTATGCCTCTTGTTTTGATCAATTAGATCTTCAAACCACTTGTGCCAGGGAGAAAAGAATTCACACCAGAACAACTGCTTCAAGCCAAGCATTTTATACCTATTAACATTCTGTGAGGTAGATAGTACTAATGCACAAATTCATTCCACTACTCAGCTGCTTCTTATTCCTTAGTTCACCCTCCTCACATCCAAGATTTAAGTAAATATAGCTAGTAACTTTGAATCCTGGACTCAAACCTGGCTCTGACTGACTTTAAAACTCTTGCTTAGAGATATGTCACCAGTAGAAGTAGGTCGTTCCTGACTTCATCCCACCTCACAAGAAAAACAACTAACAATGAATCAAAAACAAGCCACCACCGAAGGAATCCAAGAACAAGAGGGAAAACATGAAACGACCCCCTGCACCACAGAGACCAAGACAGACTGCATTAGAAGGTAAGAGAGGAGCTACCCATTCACCGCATGGCCTTTCCCCCAGGCAGGTGCCACACCACATAGAGAGCTTTCCCCTGAGCTGTTGGTTCCTCCCACGGGGAAGGGGAACCAAGGGAGGATAACCAGCTGTGAGAGAGCACTACTCTAGCACAGATGGAGCACAGGTGCTCTCTGAGTCGGTACATTCTTCCAAATTCTTCCCAACTAGGCCAAGTGTCAGAGTAGGTTCCTTCTCCAACCCTGCTCGCTACACTAACTGTTGGGAACTCAGTCCAAGTTCCTCCTCTATCCTCTGCTCACTACTTGTAAGTGTTGGGTCTGAGCCCCTCTGCCTGGGTCTGGACATCTGGAATACCGGGTCTTAGACGGAGAAGCCATGAGAAGTTGTAGGTACAGTATGAGAATGAGTCTTTATTGTAGGAGCGAGTGGCACAAGAGTCCCATAGAGGCAATCGCCCACCAGCTGATAAATAAATCTTTCCCACAAAGCCACATTAGCTTTGATACCCACAGCTCTTATCTGAGCAGCCACACACTGCCTCTGTACTCACAGCCGCACGTAGCAGTAGCACCTGAGCTCTCTCTTAGAGATATAGCCTCAGTAGCCTCTCCAGCCCCCTCTCTTCTGTAGCCTCACATTGTAGCTACCTCTGGGCCTCCCTTTTCTCCCCAGCACACTGGCTGGTCAGCGACATGTTATAATACACAGACAAAAAGGCTTCTTTCCAAGTAGTGACCTTGTTGTGCATCTGCATCTGTGTGTAATCCTGGGACATCCTGATTAAGATTCCTATGTTCAGCCCTGGCTGGTTTGGCTCAGTGGATAGAGCATCAGCCTGTGGACCAAAGGGTCCCAAGGTTTGATTCTGGTCAAGGGGGCCATGTACCTCGGTTGCAGGCTCCTCCCTGGCCCAAGCCTTGGTCATGGCTCATGCAAGAGGAAACCCATCAATGTGTTTCTCTCACATCGATGTTTCTCTCTGTCTCTGTCTCTCCCTCTCTCCAACTCTCCCTAAAAAATAAATAAATAAAAATATTCCTATGTTCAGAGTGGCCTTGGCCATCTGGCATATTCTAGATAGGGCTTCCACACTCTAATTAGCCTTGACTATCCGGCATCTCTGACGTGGCTCCCACACCAGCCCACCGCCATACATTGTGGATCACTTTATGGGAGCGAGCCCCTACTCTCATCTTACATAATAGGGACTACAGCGGAATCTGGGCTCAACCACTGAGAATCTGATGGTATCACAGAAGTGGGGATTGGCTGGCAATAACCAGCACGGCGATCTTGTTAGACTGAGTTCATATCTGCAGTGCCCATGTATTAACCCCAACTAGCAGAATCAAGCTGGTGGTGTGCTCTGACCAAGCACTTTATAGGGTACAGATCTCCCCGATCCAGATACGCAAATGAAGAGTGTGGCCTGTTCCAGAGCCTGAGCCCAGGCAAGGAGCTAAGTCACAGCCCCAGCCACTGTGGAGAGTGTAGCCAGGCCACATTAGACCGAGCGGCCACCAGAGAAAGTAGATGCTGTGTAGCCCAACAATGCTTATAGCTGATCACCCCCAGAGCAAAGCCAAGAGCAAAGCTAGTACTGGGTGTGAGGCTTTCCCCTAGCGAGCACAGGTAGGAGGATCAATTCAAAGCTGAGGCTGATGGTAGCCTTTGGCTCAGAGAGCCTATTTGGAAAATTGAGAAATGCCTGAAGCAGTGCCTCCCAGTTCGATCTAGGGAACTGTGAAGCCCAGGGAAGGGCAGGCAGGATAGTTTACACAGCAAAGCCAATGGACCTGTTTGGCCAGGGGTGAGGGTCACCTTGAGTTAAGACACAAAGAGCTTTATTGGCTTTATATTTGCTTCTCCCAATGCATCTCAGCATGTTATTTAACTCCTACTCCTACTGAATACAGCCTTCAGCCATGTGACAAGGGACTATAACCAGAGGACACAGGGAGCATAGCCCGCTTAACAATCCAACATCCCATAGCACAGGAAAAGAAGGCACATATGCCTTCCCCCATCCTCAGAGTAAAACTGGTGGCTTCACCTACTCCGGGAATTTAGTGCACACTATGGGATGACATATTCAAATTATTGAAAGAAAATAACTGTCAATCAAGAATTCTGTAAATCTGTCCTTCAAACAAAGAACTAAACAAAACAGAGACAAATAACCAGATGCAGAGTTCAAAACACTGGTTATAAAAATTTTTAATGAACCCACGTTTGACATTGAATTTGGATATTGTGTATTGTGATATATTTGTTCATTTTGTTCTGAAATTAAAGGGTGTGAAATAAAGAAAAGACAGTGTCTTAAAAATGCTACATGAAACTTGACCACCAACTTATACCATACCCAAGACTAAACTCAAAATGGATAAAAGACTTAAATATAAGTCACGAAACCATAAAAATCCTAGAAGAAAATATAGGCAGCAAAATCTCAGACATCTCACATAGAGGAATTCTCATCAATACACCTCTTAGGGCAAGAGAAACAAAGGGAAAAAAATAAACAAATGGGACAACATCAAATTAAAAACCTTCTACACAGCAAAAGAATGAAAAGGGAAACCATCATCAAAATGCAAATGGAATCCACTGTATGAGAGAACATATTTGCCAATGATACATCTAATAAGGGGTTAATTTCCAAAATATATAAACATATACAAATCAACTCCAAGAAGACAAACAATCTGATTAAAAATGGGTAAAGCACCTGAATAGACATTTCCCCAAAGAGGACATACAGATGGCCAAGAGACACATGAAAAAAAATGTTCAATGTCACTAATCATCAGAGAGATGCAAATTAGAACTACAATGAGGTATCCTCTCATACCTGCCGGGATGGCTATCAGCAATAAATCAACAAACAACAAGTGCTGGCAAGGATGTGGAGAAGTCAACCCTAGTCACTGTTGGCAGGAATGCAGACTGGTGCAGCCACTGTGGAAAACATTATGGAGTTTCCTCAAAAGCTTATAAATGGAACTGCAGTTTGACCTAGTGATCCCACTTCTGGGAATATATCCTAAGAATACTGAAACACCAATCAGAAATAATACCCACCCCCATGTTCATAGCAGTATTATTTACAATAGCTAAGATCTGGAAGCAGGCCAAGTGCCCATCAGTAGATGAGTGGATAAAAAAGCTATGCTACATCTCTTATGGAGTACTATGGAATACCATGCGGCTGTAAAAAAGAAAGAACTCTTACCCTTTGCAACAGCCTAGATAGACCTGAAGATTATTATGCTAAGTGAAATAAGCCAGTCAGAGAAAGACAAATATCACATGGTCTCATTTATATGTGGAACTTAATGAACAAAATAAACTGGTGAGCAAAATAGGACCAGAGGCATGGACTGACAAATCTCAGAAAGGATGGGTAGAGAGGATTGGAAGAGGTTTATCAAAGAACATATATGTATATATGCATAGCCCATGGACACAGACAACTATATGGTGAAGACCTGGTGTGGGGTGGAGGCTGGGAAAATGTGGAGAATAAGGGGGGCATATATAATACTGTCTACAATAAAAATAAATAAATAAAATATAAAAATGCCATATGATCCAGCCATTCCATTTCTGAAAAAAATATCCAAAGGAAATGAAACACTAAGTTGAAAGATATCGGTACCTCCATGATCATAGCAGCCTTATTTCCAATACGTAAGATGTGGAAATGACCTAAAAATCCATGGATGGATGAGCGCATAAAGAAGTTGTAGTCTAAATATACAATTGAATACTATTCAGCCATAAAACAAAAAGGAAATCCTACCATTTGTGACAACATGAATGAATTTGGAGGCATTTGATCACACTTACATGTGGAATCTAAAAGAAAGAAAAAGAAAAAAACTCAGTAAAAAGAGATCATACTTGTAGTTACAAGAATTGGAGGTGAGGAGGAGAAATTGAAGGAAGCTGGTTAAAAGGTACAAACTTCCAGTTATAAGGTAAATAAGTACTGGAAATGCAATGTGCAACATGGTGACTATAGCCAACATTGGCTGCTGTGTGATATAGAGCAGAGTTGTTGTGAAAGTAAATCCTAAGCGTTGTCATCACAAGGAGAACATATTTCTTATTTTATATCTTTCCTTTTTTATTGTATCTATATAATACTAGAGGCCTGGTGCACAAATTCATGCACTGGTGGGGTTCAGCCAGCCCACCCCATGAGGCTCATTCAGGGTGGGGCCAGTGAGGAGGAGGGGATGTGGATGGTTGGGGGGCCAATAGGAGCGGATTGGGCTTGTTGGCCACAGCAGTGTGTGTCATAGCAACTGGTCATTCTGGTCATTCTGGTTGTTCCCCTGCTCGGTCGCTGGGCTTTTATATACATAGATGATGGATGGCCCAGCTGGCATAGCTCAGTGGCTGAGCATGGACCTATGAAGTGTTTCATTCCTTGTCAGGGCACATGCCTGGTTTTTGGGCTCAATCCCCAGTGTGGGGCATCCAAGAGGCAGCCAATCAATGATTTTCTTTCCCCATTGATGTTTCTATCTCTCTCTCCCTCTCCCTTCCTCCCTGAAATCCAATACATTCTTTTTAAAATATAATGGATTTTAGCTGAAACTTTTGTGGTAATTTTTTCATAATATATGTAAATCCAATGATCATGTCATATGCCTTAAACTTATACAGCGATGTGTGTTAATTTTTTCTTAGTAAAACGGGAGGAAAGCGGAAAAAACCTTGCCTATTAGAAAACACCTGTGCTCCTACACTAAGCAAAAAGAGTAGGAAAACATAAGTCTTATTGGTAAGATAATACGCCAGCCCTCTTATATCCTTTTTGTTTTTCATGTCAACTCACTGAAATAGCTATTAATATCTTTACACATACATGAAAAAACAAACTCAGAGAGATATGCTCCTTTTCTTATTCAATCATCACACATTTCTTGATTATCCATGTATGTCATGCACTTTGTTGGAACTAGGATATAAAAATGAAAAAGACAGTCCCCCTCCCCCCAAACCGGGAGGAGCACAGAAAGATGGGATGTTTGTGGTTTGGGAGACATCACATAAACAAGCAAACAGATACAATGCAGCACCATGTGATAAGAGAATTGTAAGTGTATACTAAACGCTATGAGAGAACAGCACAGAAGAGCTCAATATAGTCCATGAAGGTGGAATGGTGCAGGTACACTGGGGGTGGGTAGAGGTAATATGAGACTATGTGGGTAGGATTTCTGGAGGAATGGAGAAAATGAGTATGAGGTCCATTGGAAAGAATATGCGTGTGTCAGACACATAAAGTTTGAAATAGAAGAACAGTGGGGCAGGAGGTACTTATCTACAAGCAATACTATCATGAATTAGAACCTGGACAAAGATAATACTCAACAAAACAAAATGCTTTACATGGGATTTAGGATTGAGGGTGTCAAACAAGAAAGAACTGTGGCTACTAATCAAATCAAAAGTTTATTTGGGATCTTAGGGGTTTTAACCTGGAGACATAGATTCAGGAGGAACCTGCAAAGTGCTCTAATGGGGAGGGGGGATGTGAGAGAAAGAAGAAAGACTTTAAAAGGCAAAACCACAGGCTTACATACCTTGTTTTGAAAGAATTATTTTTGGTGTAGGCAAAATAACATTAGTCTATAGAGAGTAGGTTATAAGCTAGTTCCTAGGTTGGATTTCGGGGAAATGAGCCTCATTCTGAGAACTGCAACAGGATGTAGCCACTTGTGGTTGGCAGTTTAAAAGTTCATGTTCCATCTGGGTGTGAAGGTGAATAAAACCAACTTCCTCAGAGGCCTCTCCATTTCCACTTTAGGGCCCCTTCATATTAGTGACTCCATTTTAGATGTTTCTGTTCACAGGGGAAAACAGTCAGAAATAACATCACTGAAAAGCTCTAATGTAAAAGAGAACAGTGAAATTCACTCCATAAGCACACAATATGCTTTTAGAGTTTAGCTCACTTTAGTGTTGAATTGAATCATCCAAATCAGCTAATATGACATTAAAATTTTTGCTACTTTTTAAATCAACCACAGTAAAAAAGAAAACAAACAAAAAAAACACTGCTACTTTTAGCAAATAGTCTTTTATGTGAAATAAAAACTAACAATTTTAATTAGTACTGAAAGCATGCTTCTCCCTTGTGCTCACCCACCTCCAACTGTGGTGTACACACACACACACACACACACACACACATCAACATTAATCTTCTATTTGGAGTAATTCTAAAACCCAGGAGTCACAATAAAAAAAAAATGACAAGCAAACAAGGAATTCCTTTTAATCAGCTGAATCTTTAAAAAGACAAAAACAACCAAGAAGTAGTGTGAAACCAGTTTTTCCCTTCCTACTTGGGGTGAAGTCAGACACCTCCACCACCATAGCAGGAGCCTACTTCTGAGCTGGAGACCAAAGTCAGCAGCTTACCAGACTCTGGGAAGGAACATACTCTGCACGCAGGTCTCTCTGGAATAGTCTGAAAACAAGAGCTTGGCCTCAAGGAGATAAGTAGGCAAAAAAGGAGGAATATGAGGAAGATAGAAAGATACAACAACAGACTGAGACTAAAACAGAAACAGAAATTGATGGAACTAGTCATAGGGAACAGTCAGAGACAGGCAGGTTAAGACATAAAAACACTGCATGAAACTGGCATTGTCATTGTTTTTTTTTTTTTTTAAAACAAAACAGCTCCAAATCTGAAGGAAAGGGAATACAATATCTAAACAAATAATGAAACAATTTAGTAAATTGTATTATCAAATAAAAATAAAATCTAAACTTGGTAAAAAAATACTTTATTTGAAAGAATTATTACAATAAGGGGAAGGAGACTATTGCAAAGTTGGGGGTGGGGAGAGGGCGGGAACAAACATAGAGCTGCAGCCTCTGCAAGACCAGGCAGAAAACAGGGTGTGAAGGAGAAGGATAGGAAGAGAGTCTGTTGATTCTTAGGAGATATCATTAAGGATGGGTTGATGCTGGGTCAGGAGGTGCTTAATTCAATGTTTAGGAGCCTGGAGTAAGGTGAGAAGCT